>NC_056743.1:1515383208-1515643208 GCF_019279795.1 Protopterus annectens
TCACCCTTTGTCCAATAAGTCCCAAATGTGCACCCGGGAAAAAACTGTGTTGGGGGGCAAGGGCCCAATTAAACCCCCTACATTTTTTTTTTTTTTGGGCCAAAAAAAGAGGGGGGCCCCCTGGGGGAAAAAAAAAAAAAAAAAAAAAAAAAAAAAAGGGGGGGGGGGGGGGTAATGCCAAACTATACGGGTTAGGGTCTGAACAGGGCATTCAAACAAACAAAAATTTGTAAATTCCCCTATGTTCCCACTGAATGCCTGCAACATATGTGGTGCCATCAAATGTGATCCACAGAGGCCATACAATGCCTTCCACATGTGCCCTGTATGGACCGATGCCACTGACACCAGGGAATACCTGTATCATGCTATCAATGCAGGTGCAGGGTCAACCTGCTGACTATAAGTGGGTTCTGCCACACCAGGCCAGTATTGGCATATCGGAAAATAACAGTCTGTGTACACAACATGTGCCAGCCAAACCAGATACACCTGTACATGTCACTGTACATTATTGTGGGACATGCACATCCCAGGCAATGTCCATGTCAAGGACTATCAAACACAGACATGGCATGCATTGCAAAGCTATGGCCATACACAATGGTAATCAGGATGTCAGGACAGTTCATACAATACCCATTTGTGTGGGACATTGCAGACACTACACCCCTGTACCACACTGCACACCATTGTCAGGTGGCGTGATGCCAAGGATTACCCCTCACCCAGCCTTGTACAGCCATCTTGCACAGCCAACCACTACACACCCATGAAGCAATGCACACATGCATGTCAGTACTAGCACCTTGTGTCTGCATGTGGGGTATGATGCTCCCAACCACAGTCACTCCCAGTATAACTCCCACTGGGATACCGACAGATGTCAAACACATTCACATGCCCTAGCCCATAGAACCTCCAGATATCCCCTGTGGAGCATGTAGTGCCTGTGCATTACTGCAGTGTGGCAAACTAAGGGTTTTGGGAGTGTATTTGTGGGCCTGGCAAAGAGTGTCAATGTGAGTCCATTAGAGAGTGTGGTTGTGTTGACAATGATATCCGTTCATGTGGACAGCCATGTGTGCTACACCTAATGTATGTCGACTATATTTCTGTTGCAGATGTCGCACACCAACTCACATATATGTTCCTACAGCACACCAACATGTCAGCTTTGTGGCACATGGAGTAACTGCATGCACTTGTAATAGTAATGACTAGGCAGTCAGGGGTTTGAACCCCTATACTGGTAGATGTGTGACAGATGATGCTTAGGTTTAGTCTCCAAGCCCTTCTCTGATGTACTTTGCCTCTGTCTGTCCCTCCCACACACTCTCTGGTGGATGTGGAGGTGTAGACCTGCTCAGCAGCAGCTTGTGTTTTGTAAGTGATAGTCATAATCAGGTGATGGCCTCTGCACCTATTGCAGTCCTCCTCTAGCTCATTGCATGTGGAACAGCTATGATGATGTTCCCATAGCCATTCGCATGGAAACACAGTGCAATATCTAGGAACATCATGTTGGTGTTTGCCCATGACAGTCGCTGTGAGTGGTACCTGGATCTGGTGTTTGGTAAACGGCATCACAGATGATATCTGGATGTTCCTCAAACAACATACACAGTGGGAAATAGCCTAAAGACAGCAGGGTGATGTGCCAGACATGACTACAGCATGTTAGTGTAGCTATGCTTCATTGAGACAACTGCCTGATTATCAAGTTGTCTGTGGTTATGGCTATTCTGCATGTTTTAAAACTGACAAGATAGTGCTCTGTTTGTGAGGGACCCCCATCTGTAGGGCCATCTGTGGACTGGTCAGTGTGTGGAACCATTTGTTTCCTGTGTTACTCACTGAACACACATCTGTGAACAGCAGGAGCATAGTGTGAGGATTGCAGCCAGTACATGGTGATAGTGATGAGTTACTGCCATCACATCCCTGACTGGACATACGTCACATGAAACAGTTGTATGACAGACACTGTCTGGGGTTGTCAGTGACATAGGTTCATAGGTTCATAGGTTCATACTAGGCTATCTGCCCTAGGGCATTTATAAGCCTAGCCAGAGTGTGTGTGTGTGGCTTTCACCACCCCTTAGGATGAGAATACTATACCCATTAGTTTGCTGTTGCCTCTGTCCAGCAGTGACACAGAGATGATTCAAGGGGTAAACCTACAATCTCCCATCCACTCGTCAAGATTTCTCTTGAACAGAGTCAGTGAGGGCCTCTGCCTCACATGGACTGGGATTCTGTTCCATAGTGTAGGGAGTCTCTGGGTGATGAATCTGTCCCTCCAGCACGTCCTATTTATATCCGTGTTGAGGTTTAAGTCTCTTGCTCTCGTGGCTCTGGTGGATTTGGATTTTTTGAGGTGGAGCATGTCCATTAATTCCGGGTTGGACATGGCCTTGTATGTCAGGCACAGATCACCTCTGAGCAGACCTTATGCGACTGAATAGAGCTGGAGTTTCTTCAGTCGGGCAGCGTATGACATATGTTTGAGCCCCTTTATCCTTTTGGTGAGGAACTTTTGGGGTCTTTCCAACTGCTGCAGGTGTCGGGTAAGGTACATTCCAAATGGGCGTTGTACTCAATCATTGGTCTGATAAGTGAAGAGTACAGGGGTACAATGACCTCTCCTGATCTGGATGTGAATCCCTTCATGATCAGGTGGGCAATGTAGAAGGTCTTCCTAACCACTTTGGCAATGTGAGTGTCAAAAGAGAGGTTACTGTCAACTTGGGTCCCCAGGTCCCTGATAACTTCTTCCGTGATTAATGGATTACCACCTATGTGGTAATTAGGGGTTACCTTGTTTTTCCCAAAGGGTATGACTATACATTTTTTGGCATTTAGCTTAAGGCCATGGCTCTGGCACCAGTTATCCATTTCTATGAGACCTCTCTGGAGGATGTCTGTGTCTAATGGAGTGTCAATTATGGCGCCCAGTTTGCAGTCATCTGCAAATTTTGTCAGCCACAATCCCCCTATGTTTGCCTGCACTTCAGAAAAATAAATGCCAATAATGGGCCACTGTTCATAGCTGCAGTCACAAGTCTACACGTTGTACAGATGTCATGCAGTATATATGCATGTGTTGTGCTCCCTCTGCAAATGTATACCATCTGTTGTGTTGGGTTGATGGTCATATCTATGCACGCTGTTGTAAGTAATCCTGAATGCTGTTGACTATTACTCAGCCATATCTGTGTTTAAACTGCAACACCATAAGCTGTATGGGATTGGAGGTCTCGGCAGATCCTCCTGTCCCACTTCAGCTGGCCATGGCACTGGGCACCAGCACATCTGGGGCCCAGCCTTTGACCTCCACCTCTGTTGGCCCTGCACCGCCTACTGGTGGTACTGCCACTAAAGATGGGGCTTGTCCCCCCTGGGAGCAGGTCCAGACAGGAACATGTCCGCTGTCGTACAGTCCTGGACATGGTGTGCAGGGGGCTCAATAAGGGATTTCAAGGTCAGATACTCCAGCTCAAGAGCAGAGTGTCACATTTACAGGGTGAGGCTGCCCCCTCCTAGACAGCCCCCAGCACTGCCACCTTTGCAGCTGTTTTGGTGCAGTGGTGGCTGCCCATGGCTGGGGACCTCCGTCCCACTGTTTCCATCTGGGGGCTCATGAGCTTGTGAATGCCAAACACCCCTCCTCATCCGAGGTGCATCTCCCCACATGTGTCATATACCGACCCCGTATGCTGTCTTGTCTGTCATCCTATACTACCTATCCTCCACGAGCATACCTACTCTCCTTCCCCCACATACCATTTTCACCCTATGGAAACAAAAGGCCAATCGGTTCTTAGAACAACATTTGCCCCATACATAGTTGTCCTTTTCACACACGTGTCCACTGGACACATGTAACCCTTTTAATATGCATCACAACATACTCCAGTTGTCCTTACCCCTGTCTCTCAGGTGCATGATCCTAGTATGCACATAACTCCTAAATGTTCGAGGTACACGTGATGCAGATGATCCCATTGTACACACAACACTACCGGTCCCTCTATGGTTACCCCATTTACCTTTATCATGATGATGATGTCGCACACAGCACCTTGCAAGAGTACTATAATGATTGGACAGGAACTGTTGTGTTAATGTAAATAACATGCACAGAGTGATGTATATGGCCAATGTACTAATGTTTGCATGTATGACTGACACGTCTGTCTGAGGGAGTTTTGATATTACATAGGACAACACCACTACACAATACAGGTGTTGCTGGTGTTTGCCTTTTCATTCCTTTGTAATGCTTTGTTGTCACATGGGATGTTCCTGATATATCTATCTATATGTATGTATCTATATGCTGGACATAAACACTCACACATACATCTACATGATGGAATAAATTTTCTATACTGTTGAATGACTGTGCTGGATGATATGTTTGTGATAAAGTTCGATGTCTGTATATCTGCCATGGCTGAGTGGTAAATCACAATAGCTGTGTGTACAGGGTCCTGGTTTCGAGCCTTGTAGAGGCCGTTAATTTTGTTGCTGGGCAGAACAAGGCCCATTGAATATGGTGTGATTAAGGCACATTAAACCAGTTGTGAGCGAGTGTGCATTGGTTTGCATGGTGCTAAGCAATGCTATCCTCTGGTTACAGTTTCTTACACTCAGTTAGCCTCTACATTGCTTTACCAGTGTAATACTCACATACTGGCGGCCAAACAGGCTTACACCCGCTTGCTCCTGCACTTACAAATGTACTGCATTTGGTGTTTGCATCTGACATTCACACCCCTGCGTGGGAGTGAGGACTACGATATTACCTTGTGATGCCTATTACATCAGATTACATGCCTACAGTATTGGAAATGGCTGCCCATTAGGCGACAGCATGCCGTTTGACTGTACAGAATCTGTGGCCTCTCCAGAGTTTGATTCATATCATTGGTGTGTTCCTCTTACAATCTGCACCCGTCTGGCTAATACATGGAAACTGACACTCTTCAATACAAACAAGTAATTGGGTTTTGGAACCCACATCCTTCAGCCGAGTCATGCTACTGCATACCTAATATTCTATCATCTTTCTAAGGTTGCTCATAGGTTCATAGGTTGGTACTAGGCTATCGGCCCTAGGGCCTATGCAAGCCTATCCATAACAATTCCCTGGATATTTCTTCCCACAATATTTATCTCTCTGGACCCCTGTCTAGCAGGGTGACCGACATGATCCCCGGGATGAATTTCCTATCTCCCATCCAATCATCAAGGTTCCTTTTGAAGAGGGCCAATGAGGCGCTCTGCTTGACATGTATGGGCAGTCTATTCCAGAGTATGAGGAGTCTCTGGGTCAGGAACCTATCCCTCCAGCATGTTTTGTTCATTGTGATGGCAAGGTTTAGATCCCTGGAGCATGTGGCTCTGAGGGATTGGGATTTCTTTAACTGGAGCATGTCCAACAGCTCAGGGTTTAACATGGTCTTGTATGTTAAGCAGAGATTGCCTCTGAGTAGATGATATGCCACAGAGTATAGCTGCAGTTTTTTTAGATGGTCAGCATATGGCATCTGCTTTAGGCCTGTGATTCTTTTAGTGAGGTATTTCTGTGGCCTTTCCAGCTGTTGCAGATGTCTTGTGAAGTACATACCAAATGGGGCATTATACTCTATAATGGGTCTAATAAGGGATGAGTACAGTGGGACAATGACCTCCTTTTTTTGACCTCCTTTTTTCTGGATGAAAAGCCCTTAGTGATGAGGTGTGCCACATTGAAGGATTTCCTGACTGTTATGGCGATGTGGTTATCGAAAGTGAGACCACTGTCCACCTTTGTCCCTAAGTCTCTCATCACACTTTCGATGTTTAGTGTCCTGCCACCTATGTGGTAATTCATGGGTACATATTTTTTTCCAAAGGGGATAACTATACATTTCTTGGCATTAAGCTTGAGCCCATGGCTCTGGCACCAGGCATCTGTTTCTGTAAGGCCCTTTTGTAGAATATCCACATCATTTGGGGATTCAATAATGGCTCCCAGTTTGCAGTCATCTGCAAACTTTGTTAGCCAGAGTCCCTTAGTGTTGGCCTGTACTTCAGAGAAGTAGATGTCAAACAAGAGTGGTCCCAGGACTGAACCCTGAGGTACTCCACCTGTCACTAGTCTGGAGCTGGATTTGCAGTTGACTACTTTTAAAGTCTGGGTTCTGTCAGTAAGCCAGTTGGCAACCCATCGAGTGACGTAGGGATTTATTTTTTATTTTATTTATTTATTTTACATTTGTTGACTGGGATAGTCCGACTGGATGCATGTCCATTTTCAGCGCAGGCCCAGGGAGAAAAGCTCCAAGGGTAAGCAGATACAGCATTACATAATACCAGCATTACATATTACAAACAGACTATTTACAGAGATTACATAAGTAAGCAAGTTAAACAAGTTCCACGGGTTACAGTTAATCTTGAGCACAAGTCAGGATTAAATTAAATTACACAGTAAACTGGTTAACAGATTTTTACACATTCTAGATAGAGTTAGGCAGGCTTGATACATTGACATAGCCAGTTCAGTGACAAATGTTGTTTGAGTCTAGTTTTAAATTGACCTAAGGTGGAAAGTAAGGTAATATCAGCTGGAAGAGAGTTCCAGGATCTACTTACAGAGTTTGCAAAGAGAGAATCACCGGCTGTGTTATTAATTTTGCTAGTCTGAATTAGTAGTTTGTTAGAGAATCGAAGCGGTCTAGAATTGTTATAGGGGGTGATAATATTTTTAAGTGCAGGAGTATTGTCCGGATTATAGAGGATTTTATAGGCCATAACCAGTTGGTTATACTGGATTAGGCTGGGTAGTTCAAGCCACTCGAGCTGATTTAGATTGATGCAATGATGTGTCCTAAAAGGCAGCCCAGTGGCAAACCTGGCAATGTGGTTGTAGCAAATTGAGAGTTTGTTAAGGACAGTCTTGTTTAAATTCGAGAGTAGAGGGGATGCATACAGAAGGGTTGAAAGAAGGTGAGAGCGAGCTATGGCAATTTTAGCTGGAGAGGTTAGGAAGGCTTTTATTCTGTAACGTGACCCTAGTTTTTTATTGATGGTTTTGATAGTTTGGTTAACATGTAGGTCAAATTTTAGATTATTGTCTATGATGACACCTAATAGTTTTGTAGATGGGTCAGGTCAGATTATTGTGCCATCATTTGATTTTATGGTAAAGGTGAAAGCGGTAGACCTACGTGTTGGTGAAAATAACAGCATTTTAGTTTTTTTGGGATTTAGGATCAGACGATGTTCAGAAAGCCAGTTTTCTATTGTATTAAAGGTGGTCTGGGTAGCTGACCATAACTCTACTGGAGATGTGGCTGAGCAAATCAGAGTAGAGTCATCAGCATATTGGATACAGCTGACTTTTGGGATGACAGTATAAAGGTCGTTAATGAAGATGGAGAACAGCAAGGGCTCAAATGATTAGTATTGGTACAGTGTTTTCGAAAAAATGTAATCCAGGGAGGTACATCTCAAGTCATTCACTCCAGCATGGACAATGACAGAGTCATATTTGTACTTGTTGTGGAGTGACTTGAGTGCATGCGTTATGTGGACTATGTGCTTTCTGTCCCTATCAGACCTCTCATATGATTGGGGAAATATACAAACTGAATCAGGGACACGGCATAACAACATCAGGGTCACATTTAAATTATTGGTGCTATTACCCTGACACATTGACAGACTCAGAGCATATGAATTCATACACATTTTCTGAGGTAAATGATGTTTATAACTCTTAATTGTTGTCATTATTCATTACATGTAATTCACCACCTTTCCTCCAAATGTCACTAGTTTTAGGAGGGATTAAGTGGGGCAGAGTTAGAAACCGAGTTGAAATCTGGGATGCCCCTGTAAATCGGGGAAAGTTCAAAGGTATGGCCCCTATTTGTTCCCCCAATGGTTTATGTCCTGACCAGTGGATGTACTCTTAGGGGTTGAGAGGTATGGGCGTCAGCTATGCTCATTTCAGAATATTACTTACATCCCCGGGGTGGTCCTAATATGACTGTGCCAGCCCACACCTGCACGCCTAGGCCCATAATTGCATACCCATAGTTCCCCCACCTGCCACTCCTCTACAGCACTCATCCTTACTGTGGGTGCAGGTGGGGTATAAACACACCACTACACATTGCCCACTCTCCCCGTGTTGAGACACATGTCGTATGTGTCTATGGGTGCCTGCATATGTATATATTTATATGTGGGTATATATCTGTATTCTGTCTCTGTATATATACATTTGTACTACGGACAGGGAGAGGCTTATTTCTATGTCACTATGGGTAGATATACACACACATACCTCTACATATATACGTCTACACCTGGTTATTCCGTTCCTTGCCATATAGATTACACTTTGCTGCAGTGGGACTCATAGTGGGTGTGGCTGCTCATTGGGTGATGCCTCTGCCCAATAAACACATTTGCTTACATCCCTAGGGCTGTCCATATAGGCCCACATCAGCCAACATCTGCACACCTAGACCCATAGGTAGCTACCTATAGTTCCCCCACCCACACCTCCTCAACAGTGCCCATCCTTACCCTGGGTCCTGGTCTGTTCTGGACACACCACTACACGCTGCCCACTCTCCACTTCATGGGACCCATTTCATAAAATTGTCTCGACTCATGGGTCATCAGGGTTTCATACCCTTGTATTCCAAGTATGTATACACCCCAGCCAGAATGTTTGGTCTATCACCTTCTTTTGGTCTTGGCAGTTTTTGGGGTGTCCCACAAAGAACGCTCCAGTCTGTGTTCCAAGATTAGAATTCATGGGTGCACTGTGTACCCCCCCAGTTGTATCCTGCCTGTGGTCTGGGGAGCAGTGGACTCTTTACATTGTTTGATGTATGTTTCCCGTGTCCGGCTGGGTGGGGGTGGAAGGTCATGCTACGTGTTTCATGTTTCTTGCTTGGGCTCCTCACTTCCATTGGCATAGCCTGCGAACATATGTCATTCTTGTGTGCTGTTTCCTATCATAGCTATATATCTGTGTATATCTACGCACAAACACACATACACACATGAATATATTTCAATAAAAACTATCTTATGATGAACTTAGGTGGAAAAACAAAATTTTAGAAGGTATATAATTATTTATTTCACAGTGTAAGGGTATATGAAAAGCATATTGTATACTAAAGGAAGTTTAATTAACATGATAGTGATAAATGTTATAAAGAATAGAACTATTGCATGTAGGTACAGAGTATAATATGTTAATCAGCTTACACAACATGAATTTAATTCAGTTTTTAAAGTATTTTAAAGTAATTTTAAGTATTTCAAATTTTAAAACAATATATATATATTATGAATGGCATATAATAAGGGAATCGAGCACTGTGCACTTTAAGAAGCTGACGAACTATTGAATTAATTTAATCACATGACTTTTTATGAGTTGTTAATTGTTGAATTGATATGCATATAAAAAGAGTAAGATACATTGTGTAGTGGTTCTGATGAAATCTACGTGGTAGATGAAAGCGCTCAACCACATTCTGTGTTGCATGTGATTTTATTGTGAATTAAAGAGAGAAAAAGTTTTTACAGCTTCGTGCCAGTGCAGTGTTTTATACTGGGACTTGATTCTGCCTCTACGGGGGCTTGTTTTCATTATTTGTTGGCGAGACCAGTGCTTCATATATAGTTACTAGACACATACACACACACACACACACACACACACACACACACACACACACATATATATATATATATATATATATATATATATATATATATATATATATATATATATATATATATATATATCTATATAGCTGTATATATATATATATGTATATATATATATATATATATATATATATATATATATGTGTATATATATATATATATATATATATGTATGTATATATATTTATATATATATATATATATATATATATATATATATATATATATATATATATATATATATATATTCATATATATATATACATATATTCATATATATATATATATATATATATATATATATATATATATATATATGTGTGTGTGTGTGTGTCTGTAAAGCAATACATACCCAGCACAAACGCACTTACACATGGTTACTGGTGTTTATATATGCTTGACCTGCTTACTAGTGCCTTATTCATTATGACACTGACACTTCACTCCAGTTAACTTTTAATTGATATTTTGCAGATTATACAGCAGGCAGATGTCGCAATATGTTTATGTACGGCTTACTGATGGTAAATTGTATGTGATACAGTGGGATTCGGTAAGGGAATGTCTGTTCGTTAGGGGGTTGCTCTAACCAATACACTATTGCTGTGCTGCTTCATTTGCTTCTATACCCATATACCCATGTCTCCTGGTTCCTCAAACACATACCCCAACAACTCCCTAACACTGCTGTCATCCATTCTCCAGTCGGATTCGCGGTGTATCCACACCCCTACACATTGGCCACTCCCTACTCCTATAGACCCATCCCATCGGTTAACTCACTCCACATATCCTCAGAACTCCTATACGTTTAGTCCACAAACATTGATGACATGAGCAACCAAAAGAATACTATTCGCAATTTTGGGTAGTCCCACATGGGACACTCATGTGTTTATTTCAAGATTACACTCTATACTTCATTACATCCTTACTCCCATTAACATGACACTACAATAAATTAATATGTATGACTATGTGGTAATGCACACGTTACACATGAGAGCCTAATTATGTACGTGTTAAGTGTATTTCTTTTACAAATAGACCGGCTTAGTAATTGGCATTGCTGTAGCAGGCAGATCACAGGAATGATTCCATGTGTGGGAAAGTCCTCACATTTGATTATTTTCAGCACAGCACTGACTTCGGACATTGTACACACTTCTGCGTTTTAGCAGTTTTGTCCCGTCCCTCTTCTACACAACCTATTATTCTATCTACTGTCGAGGTTTGTAAGGGCACATTTATGTTATTATGTCTGCAAATGGAATGAATGCGTTACAGAGAATGTACTTCTACATATTGATGTCTGCATGTGTGTTTGCATATATACCTATAACGAACTCGCTGACCTCCACGGGGCGGTCCAATTAGAACCAGCCCATCCAACCCAGGCACGGCTGGCTCCATAATTTCATACCCATAGTTCCTCCACCCCACCTGTGTTCAAAATACATGCATACCATCCATTGTCCACTTGTTGTTGCAGCCATGACACACCTCCACACATTGCCCTTTCCAGAGCATTAGGGGCTCTACATGTATGTTGTCCCAACCCATGTATTCTCAGGCTCTCCCACCATTCAGTCCTTGAACATACCTGCCCTTACTTGTGTAATGGTCGGAAGGCCAAATGGTCTATCAATTTTTGGGTAGTCCCAGCAGGGACTACCCTCTGTGTGTAAAGTAGACTTAGCAAATCAACAATATTACTCCCACTGGTAATATCCTGCCTGTGGTGTGAGTAGCAGTGCTTTGCTCACTCCTGCCCAGCTGGATATGACATACTCTGACAGCACTATATAATACTGGGGTTGCTGTTGATTCCCTTCTCATATATATTATATATCTGTATATACTTATATACATTTCATATGCTGGGCACTGCTTAGACCCACGCAAGTGCACTCAGACTTGCTTACTGGCACTTACATGTTTTATTGCTGCTTATTTGTGCTTACACCTGGTTACTAGTACCTTATTCATTATGACTGTGCCACTTTGCTTGAATTATATTTAAGTTAAATATCTCATGCGATACTCTTATGTCAATTTTATGGCAAAACGACATTCATTCCACATGGAAAATGATATGTGCTATTGTTGGGCTTGAACAGTGAATGCCTGTTTGATAGGTGGATGCTCTAAACACTACACGATTGACACTTACGTTGATTCCGCATGTTTTTCTCTGTTTGAATGAATATGATATGTAAGCTATGCTCGGCAGAGGGCAGCAACACACAAACATGCTGCTCTTTGCTTACACCTTCAATATTGCTGCAATTCGAATGTATAATAGGGACACGGGGACAGGGAATCTAATTGTGACAGTTCTAGGGTTCTAGGGACTGGGCTCTACATTCCACTACGTGCTTGTGTGTTTACTACTTAGATTTTATTTCACTGTTCGTGGGCACTCTTGTATGCTTAGCATACATTTCGGTATCCACGGACACTGACTTACTGACTTGCTATTAGGGGCGGGCTCTACTATTAGGTATAGTACGTTTTGCAAGTGTCGGGGCATGTTTACACCTCCATAGAGCACTTGTATACGCCCCCTGCACTCGCACATGTTTCCTGTGCACGTCGAGGGTGCGGCGGCACGCCCTCATACATATTCATATGGCACTGCTGCCCCATCTGTAGTTTGGATGCTCGGCGCAAGGCTAAAACCGTCCTTGCGCCAAGCTTCTTGAATCCCGGGGTTAGTGTACAATGCAATATGCTGTGCTTTTGTGTAACAAAACTGAAGCTAATAATTATAACCCTTTTAACTTCTGTTTATAGAGCTAACAGAAAGGAACCAATCAAACTAGAAAATGACAAGCGTTTTTATGTGATATATACAGACTGACTGAAAAGGATGCATCTTTATGCAAGAAATTACCTTTTTCTTACTTTCTTCTTGACATTTTCATTATGATTTTTCACAAGCTTGTTTTGCAGAAAAAATGAATAGGATTCAGAAATGGTTAGTGCAATGTTTTAGGCAAAATTGTGTGGTGAGTGGTGACAGACAGAGTGGAACTGATTCAGAGACAAATGTAAGGACTTCATTCAACCTGGTAAATATGCTTATGACCGTATAGTAATATGGAAATGAGCAACATAATGTTAATGAGCCCAATAATTAATAATAATGAGTGTGAACAACATGTGGGAGTAATTCAGAAACTTATAAAAAATTGCATTATGAAATGTGGCTGTTAGGAAGCTTGTACACCAATGGAAAAGTATATATGGTTCCCATTTTCCTGACATTTTAGGAGCCATTAATTCCACCACATACCCATAAATGATCTGTCTGGCCGCATGGCTACCAGTTCATTAGCCAGAAGTGTTTCTTTTAAATCAACTGCCAGGTGGTGTGCAATGCACAAGCCGTCACATAAACTGCGTCTGTCTGCCATCTAGATAGTTGTCTTAACACCTACATCTAGAATATGCCAGATATATACCAGTGGCTCATGTGAGTGACTTCACATTAGGACATAATAATGATGATGCCAGATATGCCCTGGAGCCATGGTTTATTACACTGAAACACAGCCACAAAACATTTCTGAGATGCAATACAAAATCTACACTCTAACAGATTTGCAACATCACAGACAGTGGGTACAAACTGATGGAAGCCCACTTCCACTGCCTAGATTCCTCCAGTTGTGCAGAATTGTGTAGACAGCAAATATCTTGTTCCAGGTTTTTGGAATATACTACAGAGAGCTACAGCAGGAGACTGCTATCAGATAACCAGACAGACAGAAGCCAGTGGCAAAAAAGGTGTTTACCGAGAGGCCATTTGAGGAACCAGCTACATGAGAAGAACATGTGAGGCAGACTTGGGTGAAATATGCTTCAACACTGGCAAAGAGGTAACATCTGGTTCACAACTATGACCCAGATTAGACACAATAAATATTAAAATTGATACCTGTAATATTACATCCAGACGATGCTGTACAGTGAATTTACTGACCACTCTGTGAATCAGGCATTATCTACATATATGTAACACAACAGTGAGTGTGGGGCACACTTGTCATCATATGCACATGTGTGGAGGGGCACAGTGACAGGGATCAGCAGTGGTCACATCACTGGAAAGGAGGAACTAAAAATGTGTAAAGAATTCAGTATGGGTTCCATGAAACACATCTCCTGTAGATGTGGTTGCACTGCACGCATGTGCCTATCCCAGGAGGGAATGATGCGTACTATCAGCATCTGCAGCCACAACTGCATCCCATCTAAGAAATGAAACCATCAAGAATACCTGTCGGCCACAATTCAGGTGACCACAAACTGACTGCCTGGCAATGCCACATGCCTGATACACACATAGGCTACATCTTTGTACTAGATATGCCATGTTGCACCAGGCTCACCACCAGTGGGTGATGTGCAATATGTGAACTTAATGCACCAGTCATACCTCTCAACTGTACAGATTTTCACGTCCAAATTTTTGCCTCATATTTTTGGTCCACTTTTCATAAAATTGTGTTTTTTCTGGTAAATTAGTGGCAAATCATTCCACTATCCCCCACCTATGTGCCAGCAGTGGTAAATGACATTACTGCAGAAAAATGGTTCATGAGTGGAGAGCTAGTGGCCAGCAATACTATGGATCTAACTCGCTGACTGAAGAGGATGTCACAATAGACGTTGCCCAATGGATTTTCAGGGTAGTCATGTGGGCACAGGTGGATGCCACCACCTCCATGACTGAAGTGATAGATGTACTGCACAACCTGTATACAAACGTGCATAAGGGCTGCACACAATTGAATGGTATGTTGAATATGCACATGGGTACATCTACTGCCTCCATGGGGTCATCTGCCTGTTTACATCAGTATGATCACTGTCCTCATGGCTGCCACTCATGTACCTCCTGTGTGGGTACACCTCACAAGGCAGGTGCATCATACCTCTCAACCTGTTAGAGCAAGAAATCTGTACAAAGCCATATATAAAAGTGGAACAAAAGTTCAAAAATAGGGACACTTTTTAAATATTGCTCTTGCAAACTTAGAAAGTTGATAGAATAACAGGTTTTTCATTAGCATGAATTTTCTGAAGGGTATGAAGTCTGAAACTCAAATTCATGTCATTAGTTTCTTACTTCAATGTCTTTATGGGGCTATCAGGCATCCCCACAGTCTCTTGAGAGGTGGGGACAGGATCAACAGGCAACAAAGCTGTGTCACTGCATATATGTAGCATTGCACACTCCACAGTTGCCATTACTGACAGTGGCATTGTGCATCAGACTGTGTTAGTGTTAGGTTGCCATCATTGTCCATGTCCAATGCAGCACTGGCATCAAGCATGCCAGATTCCACAGAGTATGTTCCCGTACCTGTAGCAGGTATATAGCATACAGATAAACACTCATGTGTAATAGTGCTGATACGCGACAATCCCACTTCCTGATGCTGCAAAAAACAGTTCCAGTAGCAATTTTGCACAGTAGATAAGCAAGCATAACTTGTGCACTATTCATAAAAGAAAATATTTCAATCCATAGCTAATTCACCATGGAAAAAACACACTGCTCTTTCAAATGCTAAGTGGGTTCCAGTACAGGCTAGATCAAATCTTCTTTTTGTTCCTTACTATTCGAAATACTCAAAATTGATATCCCTTCCCTTCTCTCTTCCAAACTTTTTACTGCCTCTCAAACATGTAACCTAAATAGCCAAGCCAGATTGGGTCCCTCCCTACAAACTCCTTCTGTCAGTCTGCACTCTGCTTGCCATCACTTCTCTGTACTGTCTCACAAACTATGGCAGTCTCTTCCTCCTGATTTAACTCCTCACACAAAGTACTCCCTGTCAGGACACAGTTTAAGCAATATTTAGTAAAACAATTTGAATGCAATTGTCCATCTAAAGGACATGTCATGTAAACCGATATGTCCAGCTAGTAGTACATTTACCTTCCTTATATCTGATACACCTGATAAAGTGACTCGTCCTAAACTGTGATTCAGCTTACCTCACTATTACTGCTCTAAACCTATTATACATATACTCTAATCCCCCCTTTCAGCTTACTGGCCTCTATTAGGTTTCCTAACCTAGAAGCTACTATCCATATGTCCACCATTTTTACTTCTCCTGCTTTAATTCTGTTCTACCTTTTCTATTCCAATTATGTAACTGCACATTTATTTGATTTGTTAGAACTGATATGTATGTATTATTTGTCAAATTGTCTATGCTTTCTCATAAATGTAAACCATTGTTATTTGTATACCATACATTGTTTTGTTGCATTATGATATAACTCAGGCTGAGACTATAATTGGTCATTGTTTGATTGGTGTTCTACACTGGTAAACAAATTAAAAATAAATAAATAAATAAATAATACAATTGCCTTTATGCCTGCATCCCAGATATGCCTGCACAGGTGATGTGGCAGTGTTGACCATCCCTAAGCTCATAGCACTGGT
The DNA here is from genome assembly GCF_019279795.1 of Protopterus annectens. Classification (NCBI taxonomy): domain Eukaryota; kingdom Metazoa; phylum Chordata; order Ceratodontiformes; family Protopteridae; genus Protopterus; species Protopterus annectens. Next base: position 1,515,399,434 of record NC_056743.1, read on the forward strand.
CTGCCTCAGAAACAAGTTAATGACAGAAAGAAATATCAAGCTGGTGCAGCCTAAACAGAGCCATGGGATGGCCCATCCAATTCAGTTCATACATGCAGACCGCAGCTAGGTATTGGCATCCTTTCAATTGCCCAAAATAGGGAACCAGGAACTCCTCCACCTCCACCCATGACCATTCTTTCCTGTGGAATGGAGTGCATACTTTTGTGCAAGAATGCAGGATAATATTGGTGACCCTGCTACAGACCTGATGGGCTGCCTGGATGTGGCCACCAACTGCAATAACATCTACAACATGCTGACATCATATAATGTTCTGAGAAGACCTGGTTAGTCTTGCCTGCATTCAAAATCTACCATTTTCTCTCTTGGAAGATTTGCAGTAGGACATCAGTCTCTGCCCTTGAAAATGTCTACAGCTGTTTCTCTCTTGGAAGATTTGCAGTAGACCATCAGTCTCTGCCCTTGAAAATGTCTACAGCTGTTTCTCTCTTGGAAGATTTGCAGTAGGACATCAGTCTCTGCCCTTGAAAATGTCTACAGCTGTTTCTCTCTTGGAAGATTTGTAGTAGGACATCAGTCTCTGCCCTTGAAAATGTCTACAGCTGTTTCTCTCTTGGAAGATTTGCAGTAGGACATCAGTCTCTGCCCTTGAAAATGTCTACAGCTGTTTCTCTCTTGGAAGATTTGCAGTAGGACATCAGTCTCTGCCCATGAAAATATCTACAGCTGTTTCTCTCTTGGACGATTTGCAGTAAGACATCAGTCTCTGCCCTTGAAAATGTCTACAGCTGTTTCTCTGTTGGACGATTTGCAGTAGGACATCAGTCTCTGCCCTTGAAAATGTCTGCAGCTGTTTCTCTCTTGGAAGATTTGCAGTAGGACATCAGTGTCTGCCCTTGAAAATGTCTACAGCTGTTTCTCTCTTGGAAGATTTGCAGTAGGACATCAGTGTCTGCCCTTGAAAATGTCTACAGCTGTTTCTCTCTTGGAAGATTTGCAGTAGGACATCAGTCTCTGTCCTTGAAAATGTCTACAGCTGTTTCTCTTGGAAGATTTGCAGTAGGACATCAGTGTCTGCCCTTGAAAATGTCTACAGCTGTTTCTCTCTTGGAAGATTTGCAGTAGGGCATCAGTCTCTGCCCTTGAAAATGTCTACAGCTGTTTCTCTCTTGGAAGATTTGCAGTAGGACATCAGTCTCTGTCCTTGAAAATGTCTACAGCTGTTTCTCTCTTGGAAGATTTGCAGTAGGACATCAGTGTCTGCCCTTGAAAATGTCTACAGCTGTTTCTCTCTTGGAAGATTTGCAGTAGGACATCAGTCTCTGTCCTTGAAAATGTCTACAGCTGTTTCTCTCTTGAAGATTTGCAGTAGGACATCAGTGTCTGCCCTTGAAAATGTCTACAGCTGTTTCTCTCTTGGAAGATTTGCAGTAGGACATCAGTCTCTGTCCTTGAAAATGTCTACAGCTGTTTCTCTCTTGGAAGATTTGCAGTAGGACATCAGTCTCTGCCCTTGAAAATGTCTACAGCTGTTTCTCTCTTGGAAGATTTGCAGTAGGACATCAGTCTCTGCCCTTGAAAATGTCTACAGCTGTTTCTCTCTTGGAAGATTTGCAGTAGGACATCAGTCTCTGCCCTTGAAAATGTCTACAGCTGTTTCTCTCTTGGAAGATTTGCAGTAGGACATCAGTCTCTGCCTTTGAAAATGTCTACAGCTGTTTCTCTCTTGGAAGATTTGCAGTAGGACATCAGTCTCTGCCCTTGAAAATGTCTACAGCTGTTTCCACTCTTTAAGCACCGTGTACATATCCATACATACGGGCGTACCCCTGTGGTTAAGCACCCATGTGGCAGCTGCAGCACCATAAGATACCACACTTAACATACTCCCTTATCACAACACTTTCCTACAGTGATCAAATGACAGCAGCTTGTGGAGCAACTGTGTTGTGATTTGTACTCTGTCAGTTACCTTATTCCAATGAAGCACAGCTATCATGTACTTCAAATATTCACCCATACAACAACAGCAACCCTGTATCAGTTATCCAGTGTCTCTCTCCCACTCCCCATCTACTATGTACCATATTTGATCCATGAATGCAGAGTTTGTGCATTGCAATACATTCTTCTTCATCTGAAATGCCTACCAAAGAATATCCTCTAGCTCCCACAGCCCCTCAGCTATACATCTGGAGGGATACTGATGCCTACATCTTTTCATAATGTTCATAAGTAAGTACTAGGCTAGCTGGCCTTGTGGGCCATTTTAAGCTTAGTTAATTTTCCTCAGTGAGAATCAAACCCTGTGCCCCTTGTCTGGGAAGTAAACACATTAGCCATTAACCCAACCTACATTCTCTCATTCATTACTTCAGCCTTCCCTGTGCTCTCACCCCCCCCCCCATCAGAAGATTACTGTGGAGCAATTCCCCACAGGAAAAAATCATACAGTTATCTAGTCACTGATGCTACCTGAAAATGCACTTTCCACAGCAGGTGTTAAACACTTGTGTGCTGTAGCTGAATTTACTTATTTACTGCAGATATCCATCACAAACCTCTCTGTGCTCCCCAACACACTAACAAGTTGTGGAACAACCCTCATGAAAAAAATGCAGTTATCCAGTCATTCACTCCACCTGCCAATGGCCCGTGTATCCGTATCAAAGGAAATGTAGAACAATTCTTCATTCTGTAAACCAATATAAATGGTTCCTTCAGGATCCACTTGCTATCAACACAATGGTGGCGGCGGCTGCTTATATTGTGCAGTTTTGAGGTGTGCAGAGTAGCAATTATGCCATTGAGGCAATCAGGGGGAAATGCCTCTGAACTGCACATATAGCACAATGCATAATAAACCACGAACCAGGAAAAGACGAATTTATAAAACCAAAAAAAAAAGAGATCCACAAATTTTCAGCAGGAACAAAGCTTTTAATATAAAACTTTAAGCCAAAGGTAAAAACAGTTCCGCTGGATAAGCGCTTTTGTCTTGTTAAATCCAAGTCTTCTTCAGATAATTAAAACGTTCAACAAAAAATATTTAAATCCCCCTCCATTTACTATGTCATCTTGTTACCAAGCAATCACAGACAATGTTACACTCACACCCTTCACTATAGCTTTCCCTATAGGTTTGCCATGGTTTACATGAACAATTCGTTTAAGATGTACATAGTAAAACACACTTACACCCTCCACTATACTTGTTCTTTGGCATCCTATGACCATATTACCTTAAACATCATGATTTATCTTGCTAAAGATTTTAATCTTAAAACACTACAGATGGATACATGCTCATTCAGTCCTGGGTAGCTAGTCACATTTAGCTGTACCTGCCAATATAGTTCTTTATTTTCTAACAAAATTGCCCAAGGTCCACCCCATCATGCCTTTTGACTTGTTCCAAGATGGGGAATTTAAACCAAAAACTAGGGAGCCTTCTGCATTGTCTTGTAAATGTTTTACTGCTTTATGTCTTCCAGCAGCTTCAAAGATCTGAGGGCAGCTTCTAGCAATGGGGTTATAGCTTGGAAACTAAAGTCAGATGACAATAAGTGATGTCATCCTCCAAGCTAGCCCAGTGAAAGTTTTTGAGATATTAATTTAAGAACTCTTTGAGAGAGACAGAGTATTCCGTATTTGTCTTTAACCTGACATCAGCTGGAAAACCCATTCACCACACTTGCCTTGCTCTGTAAGTAAGTTAACTAGGGTACAGTAATTTCTTTTAGATATAGTCAGGAATATAGCTGAGATTGGATTTCAGATACACCTCCTTCGTTCAATGAATTTAAAAATGTTATGAATATAATGTGTCATATGGAAATAAGCACAATTAGAATGAGAACAACTAGAAAAACATCACATTTTATTGTATGGGATAATTTACAAAATTTGTTTAAAAAATTCTAATTTCAATAGCACAGTATTTTAGTTTAATTAATTGATCTGATTGTAGTGGATGTCTTTGTAAATACTTTAGTTGTTTTGTTGAATATTATAATAATACCTATTTTTAATTATTTGTATAAAATTGTTATGATATTTCTCTTATATGTTAAAACAATAAACTTGTTTTGAAAAAAAAGGAATATAGCTGAGCTTAATTTAGATGTTTTCCTTTATTTGTGACTGTCCTGCAATGTTGTTTTAAATATTTCCTGTGATTTTTAACTCTGATGTAATTGTGATTATTTACTGAGTATTTTCTTGTTTTTTATTATTTATTATTAAATATATTTAAACCTATCATTGTGGCTGATATTTGTGAGACATATTTAAGTTCTGAGAGTACTTGCATATTTATCTGGTGACACTGTGGGCCACTCTTAATAGTGATAGTAACATCTAAGAGTAAGAGTGGACATCCTTTGTTAAGGGCTTAAAAGTAGCTGACAAGGAGGTTCTGGTGGCAGTAATAACTACCTTATAGTCTGGGCAGAAGGGGGTATAGCTAGTAAACCTGCGCCCACCTTTCCCAGGTGTGTGTGTGTGTGTGTGTGTGTGTGTGTGTGTGTGTGTGTGTGTGTGTGTGTGTGTGTGTGTGTGTGTGTGTGTGTGTGTGTGTGTAAATCAAACCTCAAAGAGTATGTGTGTCAGCTACTTGGGCAGGGACATGAAGCACTGGTTGGACAGAGAGGGTGCTAGAGACCTTGGCTTGGTCACTCAGCTGAGATCTCAATTCTATAGCTGCGCCAGTGGGGAGTCTTATTAGGGATATGGAGAAGGAGAGAGAAACCAGCCCTAGACTGACTGCGATCTCTGTGTGCTCTTAAGGGAAACTGCACTTGATGCAGAAAGCTGCATCTAGAAATATTGTGTGTGTACTTGTCATACTCTCAGTATGTACATCCCTCTCTGTTGCCAATAGTGAGGATTGAGGCCCCTTGATTACTGGACCAATGGTGGGGTGTCACAATAGTAATAATAATAATAATAATAATAATAATGTCATTGTTATGCAAGAAAAGACTTCAGCCTTTCATGACAGTGAATGGTATAAAACATGTATCAGAAAATGAAGGAATGTATTGATGAATAAACAATTTGACATTAGCTTTTGTGCATAGTTTTGTGTGTGTCTGTGTGTGTGTGTGTGTGTGTGTGTGTGTGTGTGTGTGTGTGTGTGTGTGTGTGTGTGTGTGTGTGTGTGTGTGTGTGCGTGTGTGTGCGTGTGTGTGTGCGTGTGTGTGTGTGCGTGTTTGTATCTGTATATGTATGTGTGTGTGTTGGAGTGGTATGTTATCAATATATTTTAGTGGGTGTTAAATTGATTGATTTACATTTTTTTTACTAAATTTGCAACATCACTTTTGTGAGCTACTATTTATGCAGTTCTGTCCCAAAAGTTCATTCTGTATTTAGACCTTGAAAAAAATCATATTTTGGGATCACAAGACAGATGTATAACTGAGAAATGTGTATAAGCAGAACAACTCTGGGGGCTGCAAGTAGTGAAATGTGTATAAGTAGAACAACTCTGGGGGCTGCAACTGGTGCAACATGCCAAAATTACTGACGTGCCTTCTGTGCAGATTCTACATGTCCTCCTATATTCCTGTGGATTTTCACTATGGTCTCTGTATTCCTCCCACATCTTGAATATGTGTTACTAGGTGAATTTATTGTTCCTTTAAATTGCCCACAAGTGTGCATCTTCTATGAGAGTGTCTGAATCCTGTGATGGAATGATGTCCCATCAAAGATTACTTCATTGACTTACACACATTGTGTGCCAAGAAAGGCTTCCATTTTCCCAACACCTAACAGGATAAAGCATATAACAGAAAATGAATGAATGTACTAAGGAATGCAATACTTAACATTTTTTGTAAACAGAGATGCTTTGTAAAGGAAGAAACACATACAGCAATGATGGATTCCATCTTTAAAAAGTGAGTTCTTTTGTCTTAGGTGCCTGCATCTTGAAAAATGTGAATTTTTCAGGGTTTCTTCTTTAGACAAAAAATGAATTTAAGTCCTTAAGTGACAAAAACATGAAATGTCCTGTGATAGTGTATGTCCTGAGTATGACAGCACTGGCTGAATTTGAAACAATCCATTCTGTTTAATTGCCTGTCACATTTAGCCTATGTACAGCCACTGGCATTAGTGAGACAATGGAACTGTGGAGGTAAAGATGTTCCTCCTTGCTACAGGTATTGCACAATCTCAGAGGTGCTGTATTTAGACATCAAGGGGTACGGAGGGTTGCAATTTTTCTTGCTCCCTGTACAATCACATTTTTGTAATACTATTAAAGCAGTTTGGATGATTCCTTTAACAATTTTGGTGGTGTGATGTTCATTCATACATCCAACTAACCTTCATTACATAAGCAATTAAGATTACATTAAAAGGAAATAATCCCAAAGAAGTAAGGTTACATAAAAGCAATAGAGATATGGGGGCCTAAATGAGGCAGGGGTCTATGATCCAAAGTCAGGGCTTGATCTAGATGTTTTTTCACTGGACGAAACAGATTAGGAAAGGGTATGATACTTTTCTCAAAAAATCTATGAAAATTAAAAATTCTGAAAAAAATACCTAGAGAATTTCTGAATAGCAGTTTAAGTTACTTATGCTGAATTTCACATCTATGTTTGATAGAGATTCCTGAGATGCTAAATAAAAGATGCCTCATCAAAGACTGTCATAACATTGTTGAAGTCATTTTTTATAGCATGTTATTGCAAATGCAAATGTCATGGATAATGCCTGGCGTTTGAGAGTCAATACTTCAACATTTTGTCGATGTGCTGCCAGCTTCAGCCAGGCCTGTTATCTTACACTTTGCAGGTATAGAAATACCCCTCTTCAACAATTACATCTTTTGTCTTTATTCCTGTTATTGATAAGCAAGAGTATGTGAACAAAGCTGTTGGTATTGTCTGCTTTGCTGTCACCAGAATAAATTCCAAATATACAGACAACATGGCAAGGTGTACGGGGGAAAAAAGTTTAATTATAAACAGTCAGCTAAGTCAATGAAATACTAAGGCATGGAGAAATATAATTCATATTAAAATTCCAAATGTCAAGCATTTTTACCACATTTTTATTTCTTTTATTCAATAATTGGAGCAGTAGTAATACTAATGAAACAGAGAATGCTAGCTGTCCACAGACGGACAGCTTTGATTATTTCTGGTATAGATATGTAGTGCAAATAAATACCCTAACTGCCCTCTCTTTTCTCTTGCCACACTAAATTGTTAAAGGTCAAATCTAATATCTTAGTGGAAATAAACCCACCGTATCTCTAAAGGAAACTTTACATGCTGATTTGCTTGGAGATTCCACTGTGAAATAATTAAAATATTAAGTTGCCCAAATATGCTGTCAACAGGATCCTCTTAACTGGATTTGTATCTCAGAAAAGTGTGCTGAAGATCAAATAATCATAAGCCATTGGGACATTAACCTTAATAACAGAGATAAAGAGAGAGTTAGAATGGGAATATTATGTGCACCTGTATTATTAGTGTATGCTTATCTAACTGCAATTACAAGTCACATTAACACACAGGATAACTAGGCAATTCCAGGCATTCTTCATTTTGTGTCAGATGCACCACAAAAAGAGAGAAGAAATAGTTCATGTTGGTGTGATCAAGGGCTATTTTCCTAATGACTTTAGTACATACAGTAAGCATTGAAAGAAATGGAAAATTCTGGTAACCTAATGTACCATAATTGCATGTACCTGGTTATGGAAGTCAATGAGAAAATTCTTCTCTAGGTACTCCTTTTCAATAAGGATTAACAATATGATTTGCTATGCCTGAGCAAGCTGTCTTCAGTTATCATCATTATCATCATCAACACCCCTTTCTTCCCATTTTCTACATGGGTCGGGGTGTCATGTCAACTGTCACCATCTCTCTTTATTCAATGCCACTCTCCTGCCTTCTTTAGCTCTCATGCTAGACTGTTGCAGGTCTTCTCTCACACAATCCATCCACCTCTTTGCTGGATGCCCTCATTTCCTCTTGCCTACTTTCTGTCTGCCCCAAATTATCTGCACATTTGCCTGAACCACCATAATCTGTTCTCTTTGACCTTTTCTGCAATTGGAACTACTTTGGCTTCTTCTCTTGTGTCCTCATTACTTTGTCTGTCCCAAAGAGTGCATCCTACCACCTATCTTGGCCATTTCATCTCCATCACCTCTAGCTTCCATAGCATACCTTTCAACTGTACCAAATTGCACATTTGTTACTGAGTTTTAGGGTGCAAATAATGGGGTGCCACAATTCCCAAGTGTCATCTCTTAATTTCTGAATTCCTCAGTGTTTTTTATTAAATTTTTTTCCTGGGTTTTTGTGCTGACATCATAACGTGTGCGATAACGTCAGCTCTGTGAAATGGCCTGCCAGCCTGTCGGATTTGAGCTCAAGGGTTCAACGTGCAATCGTGCATGCATTTCCAGCTGTTCCTTAACTGTTAACAGGAACAGAACAAGCCATGACGTGAGGTATGGGTAAATGCTTTGCTACCTATGGATGGAGCTGCTGTTTCGCTGGAATGGACAGAGATTTAAGCTCCCAAGCCTTGAGGTATGGGTTATTTATGGATAAGCTGAATGTATGGGTAAAATTCTCCACATGAGTATACCTGGTTGCTAGAGAAGGTACTTAGGCTCAAACCCTGTACCTTGGGTACAGGTGACAAGAGCCTAAAGTCCCTACTCACCACCACTTGTGAAAATTTCCCAGATTTATGCCTCATATTTTTGGTCTATTCCTCATAAAATCTGTGGTTTTCTGGATTTTGTGGCAAATTAGTGAAGGATTGAATTCACTAAATAATGACAGGCATTTGAATTTCAGACTTCATATTCTTCAGAAAATAAATGGTAACACAAAACCTTTTTTTCTTCCAGCTTTTCCTGGTTAGGGGTTGCTACAGTAGATCACCTGTCCACTCATGATTGACAGTAGAGTTTTACACTGTCAAGTTGCCAGCCCATCATCCAACCTTCCACAGAAGGCACACACACCCCTAGGGCCAATTTAGAGTGCCCAATCCACCTACAGCATGTCTTTGGGATGTGGGAGGAAACCAGAGCAAACCCACATGACCACAGAGAGGACATGCAGACTCTGCACAGAAGACACCCCAGCTGAGAATTGAACCAGAGAACCTTTTGTTTTGAAGTGACAATGCTAACTGCTGCACCACCGTAGTCACCCCAAAACATTTTCTTCTAGCAATTTTCTAAATTTATAAGATCAGTATTAGAAATATGTCCCTATTTTTGAGGTTGTATTCCCCATTATTGGCTTTGTCCAGGTTTTTTTGTGCTAAGAGGTTGAGAGCTATGGTGAGAAGTGAGAACTGAATTCACTAAATGATAGACATTTAAGTTTCAGTCTTCCTAAAGATCCTGCCTTTAAGGTAGCTGTTGATTGGCAGAGTGGTATGTTTCTCTGATTATAGTGCACAAGGGCTAGGGTTCAAGACTTGGCAATGAAATGCATGGTGATAACACACCATTTTATTCTAGCAGCTTTCCAAAATTATACAAGCAATGTTTAAAATGTGTCCCTGATTTTTGGGCTTTTGTCTTGCCCCTCCCCAATAAAATTTGGCCTTTTCCAGATTTCTTGTGCTGCAAAGTTGAAAGATACAGTTGAGTGTTGAGTGGATTTTACAAGCAGCTGAGAGCTTCAGGGAAAGAGAATTTTAGTGTTGCCTATGCTGAGTCATCTTGCATTGTTAATAGCATAACAGATTAAATACTTACTTTTGATGTAGAAGACTGTGGGTTCTACTCCCACAGTATGTAGAGGCATTGCTGATACTGTACTATTTTTCTACTTTAAAAGGGGGTGTGTGTAACTAGTCAAGGGTGTAGCTACAGATAGAACAGAAGTGAGAAAATGTCATGCACAAGGGTATGTGTGTCTCAGTTGAAACTGCAAAAAATATTAACCCAAATTCAGGAACAGAAAATCAGAATTATTATATTCTGTGCTGCATTATAAGAAAAAATGTGTGTGTGGAGTAGACGTTTATGATGGAAATGTTCTGAATTGGGCAGTTTTGTCATTGGTTCATTTTGTTTCATTGCCTACTGGAAAAATGTTCAAACAATACATGTAAAATGTGCTCTAAGTCTAACAGGTGTGATGTTTTATACAAGGAATATAATTTAATAAAGTCAGGAAGGTATATCAAAGAACATATGTATGTTTCTTGTTTTGTGTGCAAGGGGCCTCTGATTTTAAAACAGCCCAAAGGTAATCTTTATCCACCCTGGCCAGATGCATTTTCTTTGGATGTGGTGTGGGTTTCAATGCTGTTTCAATGAATGTGAGTTTCAAGGGCAGAGAAGTTTTAATGCTATGTTTATTTTCATTGTGAGACAGTATTGCTTTGTTTAGCAGATGTCTATTAGTGTTTGTGCACTGTGCTATAAAATGTAAAAATAAAATCCAAATAATCAATGTAGAAGTAAAGCAGTATGCACATTAGTGTTTATGGTAAATGGGGTGAAATAGCCAGGTAATGGGACATTGGAATGGCTGCAGGGGGACTCTAGTGCCATATTTTGGTTGTCTGTTCTTCAGTTTACATTCAAAACTTGGTATCCCATAATTCCATTGGAGTGGGCAGATTACATAATTATGTATGCTAATTTTATGTTAATCAGCATACAGATTTGTACCTATTTTTCATGGATCTTGTCCAGATTTTTGATGTTTTCAGGTTGAGAGGTATGTTCCACAACTGCTCTGCCTTTACTGCCCAGGTTTCCACAGCATACAGTAGTACTGGTCATACCACTGTTTTGCACCTTACTTTTTAGTGTTTTGGCATTCCACTACCATATACTACATCTGACACTCTGTGTCAGTTTGCTGCAACCCCCCTTGTTTCTAGCTTTTACCTACTCATGCAGACTGCTCTTCTCCTTAATCACCCTTCCCAGATACTTAAAGCCATTAATATATTTCACTATTTTCACTTCTATCTCAGTTCTCAGCTCCTTTTGAACTCCACCATTTGCTGTCATTACAACTGTCTAATCTGTATTCAGTTTCAACCCATATGCATTTGGTTTTGCATTCCATTCCCCAATCCTTTGCTGAAGTTCTTGCTCAGAGTCTGCCTGTAATGAAATGTCATCTGCATACAGCAACTTTGTTGACCAGTCCCCTCCAACCCATTTGCTAATGTAGTCAATCACTAGTATAAACAGCCGTAAGCTCAGTGCTGAACCCTGGTGCACACCCACTCAAACTGGGAACCGCTCAGTAAGATGGAGCACTGTTCGTACTTGAGTCACTGGGTCATTGTACATAGCCTGCACTAATTCTACATATGTTTCTGGGACTATAAACCACCACAGTACTGCCCAAATCAGCTTTCTTGGGACATAGTCATATGCTTTCTCTAAGTCTAGGAATGCCCAGTTGGACTCTTGCTTCATCTCTAGCTTCTTCTCAACTATCCATCTCACTGCAAACATCGGGTCATTTGTATTACATCCTGATCTGAATCTAAACTGCTTATATCCCATCTTAATTCTGCTTCTCTGTGTATTCATTTTTCAATCACCCTCTCCAGAAATTTTATGAAATGTGACAGGAGTTTGACATCTTTGTACCACCCACAGTTGTTGATGTTTTTTTTTTTCTTTTTTTTTTTTTTGTTACATTTGTTTTTTGTTTTTACTCCATGCTTTTGATCGGTAGTTTCTGGTTTGGGATTTGGATCTGAATGTCCATTTTGCTCTTGAACACTGGCACGAGTACGCTTTTTCTCCAGTCATCAGGGATGTGCCTTTCTCTCCACACTGCTATGAGTACCCTCAGGAGACATTTCTGACCTATCTCACGCAGTATCGTTATCATATCTGCTGTGACTTCATTTGAGTCTGCTGCTTTCCCTGGCTTCAGTTTCCTTAGTAATGTTCTTACTTCTTTTATGGTGGACTGCTCCTCTTCTTTCATCTTAGGCTGTGCCTGGGGCAGTACTGCTTCATTCAGAAACTGATGGATGTACCCTTTCCATCTGCCTTTGATGTCCTGTGAACTGCTGAGCAGGTTGTTGTTAGCATCCCTTATGAAGGGTGTCCTACTATATTATTTATCTTTCTGTCTTTATCTTGCAACCTGATATACTTTCTTTGTGTCATCTACTTACTTACTTTCCAGAAGCTGGTAGAGTGCCTCTGATGTCTTGTTCTTTGATATTACAACTCATTTCTTAGCTTCTTAGTTAGCCAACCAGTATTCCTTCCTAGTCTGATCCTTATTTTCTATCTCCCTCTTTTTCCTGCACTCCTATTTTCTTTTGATGGCTTTCTGGATTTCTTCATTCCAACACCATCTTTCCCAATACATCATATTTCCATACCTAGCTCAGCCACACATCTGTTCTGTAGTCCTCACATAATGTTGTTTTGAGGTGCTGCTATTCTTTTCAACTCCACATATTTCCTCTTCTTCTTGAGGTGCTAGAGTCCTGAGTTATTCCTTGAACTGTTGTGCTTTCTCTCCAGTCAACTTCCAGGTTTTCAGTCTGATCTCTGTTGACCTAACACCCTTCACTGACCACGTATTGCAGCTGATAGCAGCAACCAGTGTTTCATGCTGTGGGCTGACTGTTTCACTGAGGATGACTTTGCAACACTGATTCTATCCCAGTGCCCTTTCCTTACTAGGGGGACGTCTCCCAGAGTTGCATGTGGGCCACTCTTGTATATGATCGTTTGACTGTCTCTCTTTCAGAAGATGCTATTTTTCTACACTAGCATTTTTTAAGATTTCTTTTTTTAGCCAGTTGCAAATAAATTATATATTTCCCTTTCTGGGCACAAGTAGATATTTAGGCACTGTATATCACATTAGTAACTTAGTAACTTCTGATGAAGGTCTAATGCCAGTTCAAAAGTTCAGTAATTGCAAAACCCATGTTAGTCCAATAAAAGGTATTACATCATATCTGTTTTTCCAGTGTCTTTGTGTTTTATGTATATACCAAGGCATTACTTTCAGTACTCAAACAAATGCAGCATCCACAGAATTTTTTCCAATAATTTCTTGTGTCTACAGGGGATATTGTCCAAATGCATGCTAAATTCTCCACACAGACTCAACGGGCTGAAGTTTACTCCCAAACTTATTCCAGTAATAACAAAAGAAGAGCAGCATAATTTGAAAAAGAACCATAAACAGAGCAAATAATAAAGATACAGCCTTCAGGCCCTCATCATTAATGACTCTAGTGGAACTCTTTTTCCATCAGTTGATGAACTAAGGTATCTTGGCATCATAATACACCAAACCTCAGCTTAAAACTTCCTATAAGCGTTCTCATCTACTTACTCCAGAAGCATAGAAAGCAATAGCAATCAGCATCTTCTTTTTAGGGTTGAATATGCTTTGTTTTTAATAGCTATTCATTTGATTTAAAACTGAAATACACTTCCAAAATTGAAAATAGAATACTTAGATTTATTCATCTAACACCATATCAGCTCTGCCTTTTAGAAAACGAATTGGTCACCCATCATCCAAAGATCATCATTCCTCATCTGTTCATTCACTTTTAAAATTTTGCATGAGGCATACTGCCCTGCCCTCAGATCCTCTTCAACCTTCCACTCCAGTGACTACTCACTTAAAAATCATGACTCATTGCAACTTGTTAGACCCCATTAGCCTTTTTTTTAACAGGTGAGAAAGATTTTTCCAAAATAGCACCTGCAACCTAGAATAACCTACTTGATGAAATATGAAAAATGATAATCCCTGTGGTTTTCCAATCAACTCAAAGAACATCTTAAAAGCGAATCAAAATGCAAATGATTTATGAATAAAGGGTTTTAACTGTTATGGAGCTAAACTACACCTTTCCAAATTCTTCTCAGATGACTATTTTCTTACCAATGGCTACATCAGTTCCTCCTTAATTTAACTCTGAATTCGGCTGCCCCCAACTGGTGAATAATGCACACTTCAATCTGCTACCTGCCTAGCTTTGCTGGAAACACTTCAAAAAGTAGTATTTTTAAATGATTATGATATTACTTGAGAACTCCCCCAGTGCTCTGGAATGTCTGCATTCTCGAATTCAGATGTCTAGCTTAGATGACTAACTCCAATATTTTTACTGGCATGCCCTAAATATGTCATGACATGGCATTTGTAGCAGAGTGTTCTGCGTATTATCAACTTGCAAGCTGCCTAGCATTTCAAAATAATTTGTATTTTTCCTATCAACTGTTTTATTTGAAACACTTGTTCCTTTATGTATTTTGTAGAGCTTCTGCTGTTTATACCAGCCCTTACATATTTCAAACTGCTTTAGTCAAAGCACACTGCAGTGCCATTATTTTAATGCTCCAACAGAATTTCTAAAGCTGTTTGAGAGTCAGAAACAGAGTTATGCACATCAGATATACTGATACTAGTATCTGGTTAAAGTAATTTTTGGCTCTGAAATACCCATAGAAAAAACAGTAGTATTCGATGTGTTAAAACCCCATTAAGAGGCTAGCTTTCTTACTGTTTACTTTCTAAAAAAAAAAAAAGAAGAAGAAGCCCTGCACTGTCATGACAAAGTTCTTTCTTGTCTGAACTTCCAAACATAGCAGCTTTCAGGTATGTAATTTTTGTGAATTAATAAACCGTTCTGAAATATACCTGAGCTTGCAACTGGAAGTTTGACTTACTTTGGGTTGTGTTAGACTACTGCAGCTTCTCTTCTATGCTGCTCTTCTGCATCTCCTCTGAAGTACCAACAGAAAGATCTAGAGGGAAATCTGATACACAACCCATTCCATGTCTTAACTCCAAAGAGGCTGTGAGTTCAATAATTGGCCCCCAAAATAAATCTGATTTCTTAGCTGCCTAAAGAACACCTTAAGTGTCGCCTGCAAGCTTTTTGATGTGTGGATTTCCTGGGAAGGTTCAGGGAAAAAAAAATAGTAACACAACTTGAGCATGGCTTGGACAAGCCAGCACGTTTACTCATGCTCCTGTTACAATTCTGCTTTACAAAAATTAAATGCTATGTATTTATTTACAAAACAGACAAAATACCATCAGATTAAAGGTTTCTCCTTGAAAAGCATAGCAGCCCTGCCACATTAGTGTTGCATCAGGTTACCACTCCCCAGTGGGCAATCTCAAGCAATTCTGTCGTTTACAGTTTTTGAGCAATCCGCTATGCTCACTGTATACAATCATGCTGATAAACAACAAGCAGCTAATGTCAGAATGTCCAGTACCCCAAGATGAACTATAAGCAAGATGGGACAAGAAGGGGTGAGGCTATACTAAGCATAACCACTTAGGGGTTGTGATTACCACTTTAGTCAATGCACCTCATCTCCCAAGCTGTCCCAGTACAGCTAGCTGTAATAGTAAAGCATTTAAGCATGAACATGGCTAAGTAAATAACAAATAATGAGTTCCTTGCAATCATTTATACAATTACTCTTTTTTTTCCTTCGACTTCCAAATGTGTGGCTGGGAGTTTGAGAAGCTAGAGCTTGAGATCCTCAACTCTGGCCTGGGGTGATACAAAGTAGGGGACAAGACAACCGAACTACAGCTCTGATATCAACGCCCTATGTGTATTTTATGCTTTTCTTAATACCTGATGTTGGAATGTAGATTGCAAATAGATAGATAGTGTTTTCCTTAACTAGGATTTGGTTTGATCTAATCATTAGTACTGTGTGGGGGTGTGTATTTGTTTTAAAATGCACTTTTACATCCATGTCTATATTGTTTGCCTTGAATAGGCTGGTTTAAAATTAAACAATACGTACATTTTCCACACACACTTTTAAGTATATAAAAGCTGATATGTTTAACATTGTTAACATATTTCTGTTTTTTGTTACTGAGGATGCTTGTCTTGGACAAATAAAGGCTTGTTGCTTTGAAACACTACCTGGGTTTCATGATTTTTGGAAATTATTGTGACTGAGCTCATCAACAAAGTTTTAAGACTACTAGTTTCTTTGTTTTTTATTTTTTTCATCAACACTTCCTGTTCTTGTTCATTTTTTTGCAGTTTTATTTAAAGACACAACCTCAGGAATCTCAGCTTTTGGCAATCACATTTGTCACAGTCTCTGTTTTGTCATGAAAGGACTGCTTGTGACCACTTGCAATTGCTCATTTTCCTGGACTTTTGATTTTTTCTGCATTTTTTCTATACAGTTTGCTGTCTTCCTCGTTAACTACATATGTACTAGGATCAACTGATTTATTTACTTCATACTCAGGTTGCAAGTTGTCCATATCTATTTGGATTCTTACTTTGTCTTCATCCATCAAATAAAATAATCTTCTGCAATTTTTATCATAACATGTCTGTCTGCTGATTTCTTTCCAGTGTTCTTTTACTTTCTATTCCAAAACTGCAACAATACAATCATCTTATTTTATTTTTTTTCCCACAGTTGTTTCTGTAGAGACTGTTCATTTTTAGATAGTTTCCCCACTTATCTATTTGACTGAGGATAACGTGGACTGGATATTACATATATGAATTCCCAGACAGGTCAAATATTCTAAATTCCTGACTTGTGTACTGAAGATCGTTGTCAGATATGAGATTATCAGCAGGAATATAAGCTTTATATCACTAATCACAATGGTACTTATAGTATCTGATCTGCTAGTTTTATTATTTCAGGGAAATTGAAATAATAATAATAATAATAATAATCATTCACACAATTAGATTCTGAGTCTGTGCTCTGAATTTGAATAAATCTGTACCCAGTCTGCTCCATGGATAATCTACAACTGAGCATGATAGCATATCTTCCTTTCTGTTGTTATTGTGGCATGCACAGCTAATGGCACAACTCTTCGCTATGTGTTATATATGACTTGACATTCCAGGCCCAAACATTGTATCTATTGTGTTTTTTAGCATTTTATTACTCCTCCTTTGATTCTTGCATCCACTCAGACATTTTCATCTTCAGCTGATTGGGTACTGTTGTTTTCTCATCTTTGAACATTAAGTCATGGACACAAATAATTCCTCCTTGAAGGAAGAATAAAATGTATTTATTTCCTTACTGATAATACTTTCTTAGACCAGACTTTCCTTAGACCATTTTTCAGTAAATGCATTTCCAAGTCAGTATCAGGACGTTTGAACTGCGTTTACTTTCTTTTCTGTCACTGGTAACACTTATAGTACCCAACTAATCTCTAGTTCTTCTTCTAACACTTCTTCATGATTCTCTCATAAATGTATCTGTTATATTTAGTTCCTTGCCTGATATGTATTTCACTTTCAGATTTTACTGTAAATTAAGCAACATCCCTTGCAACCATGGATTGGGCCTTGTACTAAGATCTTTTGAATATGTTTTACAGTTTTTTTTGGTACGTTTCTACCTGAATGTCTTAGCTACAAGCACATTCATACATGTCTCACATCCATGTACTATTGCTGTTATTCTTTTTTATCTGTGCATACCTCATACATGCAACTGCAAATGCTCTTGACCTATAGGCAACTGATCTTTTTATTTTTGGAATCAATTGTCCTATTCTGACTGGGATTTATTTGCTACATAACTGACTTATTCAGGTCGTAGTACTTAAACATTGGACCATCTGCAATTAATTTCTTAAGCATTTCAAAACTCATATTGTATGTAACTGTATTCCCAAGTTATATCTCATTTTAACAATATTCTTAGAGGCATAGCTATTTCAGACATACTGGGTACAAGCAATACAGGATGTTGCATCATTCATAGAAAACTTCTGCTTTACCTGCATATCTTTTAGCTTTGGCATTTAAAATATGCTTTGACATTTTTGTGTCAAGCTTCAGTATTCCCAACATAATATAACCCTTGTACTTTAGATTTATCACTCTTAGATCAGCTGTTTTTATAAAATCATTCTGTGAATTACACACAAAAATCTTGAAATTAACATGGCTAGGCTTGTAAACACTCGAAGGCCACACGCCTAGTAACCTCTTATGAACCTATGAGTCTAAAATTCTGACATCTTATTCTGTTCAGCAGGTATTTCAATCTTTTGCCATGTTCTTCCCATGTATAACCCCACACTGCAGATCATTGGTTGTCTTTACAACACCTTTTAAATCTTCATTTACTGGGATAATGGCTTTCTAGAATACTATTAATGCTGACAAAAAAAAAAAACAAATAGAAAGTAAGAAATTTGTATCATCATAGAAGTGCATTAATGCATGCATTTTAGAATTTGGTTGGTTGAATTTTATCTGCCAGAAACCTTTATCTGCATCTAGTACTGAGAAAAACTTAGCATCTATCAATTCCTGAGACTACTTTCTGAGTTGTAAGTAATCATTTATACCATCTCTTAATTATTCTCTTTAAATCTTCTGAATCAAATATGGACATTATCTTTCTTCCTAAGAACATACTACTCACCAGTACTGTTGGCTCTGTTTCCTAATGACAACTGGACTTTCCACTCTCTCCAGCTTCCATTCAGCATCTAAGTATAACAAATATTGTTTTCTAGAAATGTATATGCCTGGCAGCATATTACATTTTATTTGCAAATAATAGTCTCCTAGTAGGTATCATGTGTCCATCAACAAACCAACATAATAACACAAGATGTCATTACTATGGTTCTGCACAGTATCCAAAATATCTATATGACTCTATAATTATCTTGAATCCATGCAGTCTTCGGCTTTGCAATGTGAATTCTTTTTTGCCATTCCTAACTTCCTAAAAGCCACATGATCCAAATATTTTGAGAGTTAACTTATTCATGAACAACTATTTGAAAAAGAAGAATGGACTTCTTATTGTTGTACTGACACATCAGCAGTTTCTGACTTAAAAGTATTTTCTGATAAGATATTGCAACCTGCACCAGTGTCTAATTTAAATTCACCATTCTGCCCATTGCTGGTAGATTTTTCAAACAAACTGCTTTGCATACCTGCTCCACTGTCTCTGATGTATTTGAGGCACTTTTATTCATTTTACTTCAATACATGGGCATAGTCAGGCATGCACCACGTGTACCACAGTATATGTTTTTTTTTTATATTTTATGGCAAGGGATAGAGTTTAAATTTGCTTTAAAATGTCACATTTATCAAGGTTTATGATGATATTTTTTATTAAAAGTTTTTCTTAGTACCTGGTTGGCTATACCATGTACTCTCTGTAACTGCAGCTTATATTTGTGAGGGAGGCCTACATTCTGTAAGTTTGCATGTGATTTATAAAATCCTCCTGAGGATTCAGAAAGAACCCCAGCGCTTGCATTAAGACCTATAGAAAAAGACCTGTTTCAGCAATGTGCTACTATCAGATTCAGAGACACTTTAGCCACCATGAAGAAAGACACCATTATCAGCAATTTTGCATGTCTCTGAATCACTATTAACTACAAGTGCTAATCAGAATTTCATGCAGTAGTTAAGTCTGGTGGCCTGTGCATCATGTTTTCAAAGGCATCCCTGTCATTCTCTCTCCTGGATATACATACATTTAAAACACATACACACACACACACACACACACACACACACACACACACACACACACACACATGCACCACATATGTGTTGCAATGTCTTCTTTTTGGATCCCTATTGAAATGCTATCACTCATAATGTTGAATGCAGAGACAATGAAAAAAAGAGCAAAATGCAAGAGAAGAGTGAATATTGTTTCAACTCATTTTTGCAAGAAGGCAACCACCCCCCAAATTTATATATACCAACTCCAAGATCCCCATACCTCAAAAAAAGGGAATATTCCAAAAAAATTGGCCATCTTGGAGTTAGTATATGTAAGTCTATTTTTTGGCCATTCAGTCTCAGAGTATGGAACTCGCTGAAGCAGGTCCTGACTTTTCAAATTTTCACCCTTCTTTTTCCTGCCATAGTAAATCATGAATGATTACAGTCAGTCATCAATACCAGACAGAGTTTCACATTTAATTTCCTTCAGTAAATGCATGCAAAATCTGTTATTCTAGTGACTTTCTACATTTATAAAAGGAATATTTAATAGCGGTACCTGATTGTGTTTCATTGCCTCACCATTAATTTTGACTTTGTCTAGATTCATTGTAATCTGATATTAATAGGTATGCTTTATGTTCCCTGTACCCCTCCCTCATTACTCAGAGACCTTTGCAGGCATTGAATATGTCCAAGGTCGTCCCTATATGGCAAAAAAAATTCTGTTCTATCTTATCAGTTAGTGCAGTATGTTATTGCTTATGATCCCCATTGCAAAGGAGTTGCATTTGAAGCCTTCCCCTTTGTAGCTTACTTTTTTTCAAGTCTTATTTATTAATCATCCCTGGTGTCTGGTGGTGGTGCCAGAGTAATAATATAGTTGGTAGCAGGGTATACGGCTGGAATCCTTTTTAGTGCTTTTTAAGGCATGCTTTTTATAGTATCCTTGGTGTCTAATGGTGTCCCATTCAATGTTTTATTTTCTTTTTTTTTAGTTAAGTGCCTTTAAGGTATGCTATATAGAGTATCCCTAATGTCTAGTGGTCCACCAACCCTTGTACGTAGCGCCATCTCTGGTATCTAGTGGTGCTCTCAATGTTGCAGAATTTGCTCATTAGTCTAGTGGTTGTATGGAGGTATAACAGGCCCCCAAACCCATATGCATGCACACACACACAAATATACACAGACCCAGTCACAAACACACACCTACCTACCTATACCCTCACTAACCCCCATACTGCAATCTCCCAGGCCAATGCATACTCAGACTTATATTCACACATACAGCCACACACATACACACACATGCTCGCACACCCACTAACATTACCTGACTACTAAAATCACCAGCATTTTTAATTACCAAGACAGGGGGACATTAACATTTGGCTGTGTTTATTAATGTGAGTGGCAGTGCTTCTTTACCCAACACAGCAATTCTCTGAATTACCCTGCTGCATATATATGTTACTGCAGTCAGTTCTGTGAAAGAGCACATGGCTAATTAACGTAAACATCTCCCCCAAAATGTATATACTGTGGCCATGGAGACAGTCAACTATGGTATTGCATGTTTCCATCCAAAAGAGCTGTGGTAGAGCCATCTCTCAATACAAAAAATTTACTATAAGGACACTTTAAGATAACTTTTCTGAACTGTCAGTGCTTCCAGTACCAATAAACAGTTTATTTTCATGCTTGTGTTCAACAACTTGCAAACTCATTTGAACACACTTTTGGCTAAAATACAACTGGCTGAGATTTTAGTTCATGAGCTTTTAAGGTGCATGTCAGGTGTACGGAACAAAAATCGTACATGTGCATTTATATTCTTTGAACAACTTAAATGGAAGCCTTCAGAGGCTGGCACCTAAAATACTAATCAGGAACAAATGGATATCAAATCCTGCCCACATAATCTATTATGTGATATTACCTAAATACATTTTCCAGATTAACGTGGCCTACCATCAGAATAGTCTCATCTCTTCTCTGCCATACGCCATAAGTAGCAATGTCTTTTGCCTCTGTTTTAAATTTTCTTATCAATTAGATAGAATGGTTTTGATAAAATATTCAAAGGTGAGTGAAATTCCTCATGACAAGTAAATAGTTGGTGTGTATAAAAGGGTGATCACCAAAATAAGAATACACGGAAGTACTAACACGAGCAGTTCTAGCATTTAATGACTTTGAACACTAGATCTGCCAGTGGACTGCATCAGTGCAGCTGCCCAACATTTGAAAAAAGAATTATTCTTGCAGTAGTTTGTCTTCATTTGTCCCACTGAATGGTTTCCATATATGCTCCTAACATTAAGCTTTGTAAAGGATACAGTGCTGCTGCTGCTATACCGCCTGCAGTGCATCCAGTGCTCATTGAATGTGGGGGTTGAGATATGCTGTTGCATTAACAGCATCACGCCCTGGCATTATCTCCCTATCAAAACTGCAAAACCATTAAGTTTGAGTTCCATAATTTCAAAAATTAAGCTGCAATTCTTCAAATAATACAGTGAAGGTCAAAATTCACTTTGATATCTTTAAAGAATTGTTGGGGGAAACTTTGATCCCCCCATGTGTGACTTTCGTAGCTAAGCCACAGAAAAGTGCAGTTATGCAAAACTGCATAATAGCGAATGCAGAAATGTCGCTTTCACCATTATGTGTTCGTGTACATGACATGCGGTGCAGTTTATGGATTTAGCTGGGGTTTGAGGTAAGTGGTGTTTTTGTAAGGGTATTGGGTAGGGATTTTAGTGTGTGTAGTGATGAGTTTATGTGTTTGTGTGTTTAGTGCGACCTCGGAGTTAGTATATATAAGTAGGGGGGTGGGGGGGTGTAGCCCCCCACATAGAAGGTGCAGGGGTGCTTGCTCTCCTGCTTTTAGCAAGATGGTTTGTGTGTGTGTTAGTTTTGTTGTGTTTGTGTGTGTTGGTTTGGTTTTTTGTAGTGTCGGCTGGTAGGTGTATTTGTGTTTGTGTAGTGTAGTGTTTTGTTTGTTACATTCGTGGTTTGAAAGTTTGAGGTTTTAAAGTTTCGGGTTTTTGATTTTTCAGCTTTATAATCTTGATATACTGAAATTCGATATTTCAGTATTTCGAGATTATAAAGTGAATCTATATTTATATATATATATATATATATATATATATATATATATATATATATATATATAATTCCATGAGTGCTGTACCTGAGAGTAGGGGGAATTTTCTGAGGGAAGACAACCTTGGACTTAACATGCAATTTTCATTGTTCTGAAGCTAGAGTTTCAAGACAGACCCTAGGAATTTCAAGTTTAATTCATACTGCGGTGGCGATGTTCCATGGTCATGCCGCAGCTGACCAAATGTATATCATACTGCATTCCTATGCTGCTCCATGTTTTGCACATCTTTCCTTTACTTCTAGCACAAATGTTCTTTAATTCCAGGCATTTATACTGCATCCTTGATCCTTTCAGCATTGTGCAATAACGATTATACAGAAATGATCCATGCAGTCAGCATTCACTATGTGCAGTGTAAGCTGGGACCTTGATACAAGTCCACACCTGATACCCATCAGTATAAAATAAAACAGATCACTGTGTCTGTTGATATAGAAAAAAGGATGTTGTCTTGATTTACTCCTTGCTGCTAAGTGGAGGAACAAAATTAATCAGCTAAACATAAATCCACCATTTCACACCTACACAGTAATGCCTGTAAAGGCCAACAACGTATAAAAAATTAGAGAAAATTCTAATAACAATCACCCATAGAGTCATAGATTGTTACTAGGCTAATGACGGGATGGGCCTTAATAAGCCTAGCCAAGTTTTCCCAAATGAATAATGGCATCCTGTATCCAAACAGGATATTGAGGGCCAGGCATTTATAAACTACCTCTGTCCATAAGGGACATGGGTGCCAGGCCTGGTGTAAATTTCCTATTTCCCCATCCAATGATCTAGGTTGTGCTTAAATTGGGTAATAGATGAACTCAGCTTCACATGGATGGGAAGCCTGTTTCCTAGGAGGGTAGTCTCTGAGACACATATCTGTCTCTCTAGAATGTTCTGTTTAAGTCACAGACAAAATTCAGGTACTAGACCTTGTATTTCTGGTGCCTTTTAAATTAGGATATGCAGGAGATTCATACATGTAGGGTTTCCGAATGCCTTGTAAGATAGATCACTCCTCAGCAATCTATAGGAGACTGAGTAGAGGAAAAGAGCTGTAAGGTGCTCTGCATAAGACAGGTTTGTTACAACTTGAACTACATTTACAGACTTGATCATTATATCTGCACCCCACCAGCGATGCATTTAAGCACAAGCAAGTGTCCTAATGTAAACAATTGCATATATGTGACTTATGATTTCCTTTATAAACTGCAGAACGTGCATGAAATCTTATGCACTCTGCAAGTTTCGACATACAAATGTGTGATATAGCCTCAGAATCTGATACTAGTAACAAGAAATTAAACAGAAATGAATAACATAGAACAGTGATATTATTTAAATAAGGTAATATATATATATATATATATATATATATATATATATATATATATATATATATATATATATTTTTTTTTACATTTGTTGATTGGGAAAGTCCGACTGGATGCATGCCCATTTTCAGCGGAGGCCCAGGGAGAAAAGTTCTACAGTTACATTTTAAGCAAAATATAAGGTGTATACAGAAGCATTCAAATTTACATAGTACCAAACTTAACATTGACTAGCAACATAGCAAAGCTTAAGATTTAACATATTTACATAGACTGAACACATCATTTAATGTTTTAGGTCGAGACATTACATAATGGTGAACATTGTTAGTAGGGTTGCATTTTTAGCTTTATACAGTTGACTTGTGAGCAAGTTAGCCACAGTAGGGAGTATAGCAACAAAGAGAACAAAGATTAGACATAGTAGGGAGTATAGTAGCAGGTGAAAAGACAGAGATGGGAGATTGGATAACAGGTTAAGTAAGAAAAGCAGGAGGCGTAAGTAGCTTAAGTATAAAGTAAGAGTAGAGGTGTAAAGAGAGAAGTTTAGTGGACAGATAACAGAGTGTCCTAGCAGTGACATATGGGTATTGACTAAGGGGTTAGAATTAGACGTGGAACTGGAAGGAAGCTAGAGAAGTTGCATTCTTTTGATGATGAAGCTGAAGTCAGAGGGCAAGAGTAAGGGGAGAGGTGGAAGGGGGGGTCAGCCAGGTGGGGAACATATGCATATCTATGTGTGCTTTAGGTCTTCTTTTAGGAGTCTTTTAAATGTTATCTTTGAGCCTGCTGAGGTAATAGCAGTACGTAGGGTGTTCCAAATTTTGCCTATGTAGTTAGGGGAAGAGGGAGTCCCCTGCTGTGTTGTTGGTATTGATGACCTTGATTAATTTTTTTTTTCTCTCTAGAGCAAAGTTGTCTAGTTTTAGCTTGTAGTTCTAGTAGATTGTCCAGTGGAGTTTTGTCTGGGAGTAGTAGGAGATTATGGGCAAAGGAAAGTTGATGATGATTTATGAGATTATGGAATTCAACCCAGTCAAGTTGTTTTAGGGAATGGCAATAGTGGGCTTATTAGGGGGCTCCGGTAGCAAATTTTGCAATTTTTGCAAAACTCTGTCTGGTATTGATGACTGACTGTAATCATTCATGATTTACTATGGCAGGAAAAAGAAGGGTGAAAATTTGAAAAGTCAGGACCTGCTTCAGCGAGTTCCATACTCTGAGACTGAATGGCCAAAAAATAGACTTACATATACTAACTCCAAGATGGCCAAATTTTTTGGAATATTCCCTTTTTTTGAGGTATGGGGATCTTGGAGTTGGTATATATAAATTTGGAGGGGGGTTGCCTTCTTGCAAAAATGAGTTGAAACAATATTCGCTTTTCTCTTGCATTTTGCTCTTTTTTTCATTGTCTCGGCATTCAGCATTATGAGTGATAGCATTTCAATAGGGATCCAAAAAAGAAGACATTGCAACACATATGTGGTGCATGTGTGTGTGTGTGTGTGTGTGTGTGTGTGTGTGTGTGTGTGTGTGTGTGTGTGTGTGTGTGTGTGTGTGTGTGTGTGTGTGTATGTGTTTTAAATGTATGTATATCCAGGAGAGATAATGACAGGGATGCCTTTGAAAACATGATGCACAGGCCACCAGACTTAACTACTGCATGAAATTCTGATTAGCACTTGTAGTTAATAGTGATTCAGAGACATGCAAAATTGCTGATAATGGTGTCTTTCTTCATGGTGGCTAAAGTGTCTCTGAATCTGATAGTAGCACATTGCTGAAACAGGTCTTTTTCTATAGGTCTTAATGCAAGTGCTGGGGTTCTTTCTGAATCCTCAGGAGGATTTTATAAATCACATGCAAACTTACAGAATGTAGGCCTCCCTCACAAATATAAGCTGCAGTTACAGAGAGTACATGGTATAGCCAACCAGGTACTAAGAAAAAACTTTTAATAAAAAATATCATCATAAACCTTGATAAATGTGACATTTTAAAGCAAATTTAAACTCTATCCCTTGCCATAAAATATAAAAAAAAAACATATACTGTGGTACACGTGGTGCATGCCTGACTATGCCCATGTATTGAAGTAAAATGAATAAAAGTGCCTCAAATACATCAGAATGTAGAAAGTCACTAGAATAACAGGTACTAAGAAAAAACTTTTAATAAAAAATATCATCATAAACCTTGATAAATGTGACATTTTAAAGCAAATTTAAACTCTATCCCTTGCCATAAAATATAAAAAAAAAACATATACTGTGGTACACGTGGTGCATGCCTGACTATGCCCATGTATTGAAGTAAAATGAATAAAAGTGCCTCAAATACATCAGAATACATACAATTGCAAAATTTGCTACCGGAGCCCCCTAACAAGCCCACTATTGCCATTCCCTAAAACAACTTGACTGGGTTGAATTCCATAATCTCATAAATCATCATCAACTTTCCTTTGCCCATAATCTCCTACTACTCCCAGACAAAACTCCACTGGCCAATCTACTAGAACTACAAGCTAAAACTAGACAACTTTGCTCTAGAGAGAAAAAAAAAATTAATCAAGGTCATCAATACCAACAACACAGCAGGGGACTCCCCTCTTCCTTAACTACATAGGCAAAATTTAGAACACCCTACCTACTGCTATTACTTCAGCAGGCTCAAAGATTACATTTAAAAGACTCCTGAAAGAACACCTAAAGCACACATGGATATGCATATGTTCCCCACCTGGCTGACCCCCCCTTCCACCCTCTCCCCTTACTCTTGCCCTCTGACTTCAGCTTCATCATCAAAAGAATGCAACTTCTCTAGCTTCCTTCCAGTTCCACGTCTAATTCTAACCCCTTAGTCAATACCCGTATGTCACTGCTAGGACACTCTGTTATCTGTCCACTAAACTTCTCTCTTTACACCTCTACTCTTACTTTATACTTAAGCTACTTACGCCTCCTGCTTTTCTTACTTAACCTGTTATCCAATCTCCCATCTCTGTCTTTTCACCTGCTACTATACTCCCTACTATGTCTAATCTTTGTTCTCTTTGTTGCTATACTCCCTACTGTGGCTAACTTGCTCACAAGTCAACTGTATAAAGCTAAAAATGCAACCCTACTAACAATGTTCACCATTATGTAATGTCTCGACCTAAAACATTAAATGATGTGTTCAGTCTATGTAAATATGTTAAATCTTAAGCTTTGCTATGTTGCTAGTCAATGTTAAGTTTGGTACTATGTAAATTTGAATGCTTCTGTATACACCTTATATTTTGCTTAAAATGTAACTGTAGAACTTTTCTCCCTGGGCCTCCGCTGAAAATGGGCATGCATCCAGTCGGACTTTCCCAATCAACAAATGTAAAAAAAAAATACATATATATATATATATATATATATATATATATATATTACCTTATTTAAATAATATCACTGTTCTATGTTATTCATTTCTGTTTAATTTCTTGTTACTAGTATCAGATTCTGAGGCTATATCACACATTTGTATGTCGAAACTTGCAGAGTGCATAAGATTTCATGCACGTTCTGCAGTTTATAAAGGAAATCATAAGTCACATATATGCAATTGTTTACATTAGGACACTTGCTTGTGCTTAAATGCATCGCTGGTGGGGTGCAGATATAATGATCAAGTCTGTAAATGTAGTTCAAGTTGTAACAAACCTGTCTTATGCAGAGCACCTTACAGCTCTTTTCCTCTACTCAGTCTCCTATAGATTGCTGAGGAGTGATCTATCTTACAAGGCATTCGCAAACCCTACATGTATGAATCTCCTGCATATCCTAATTTAAAAGGCACCAGAAATACAAGGTCTAGTACCTGAATTTTGTCTGTGACTTAAACAGAACATTCTAGAGAGACAGATATGTGTCTCAGAGACTACCCCTCCTAGGAAACAGGCTTCCCATCCATGTGAAGCTGAGTTCATCTATTACCCAATTTAAGCACAACCTAGATCATTGGATGGGGAAATAGGAAATTTACACCAGGCCTGGCACCCATGTCCCTTATGGACAGAGGTAGTTTATAAATGCCTGGCCCTCAATATCCTGTTTGGATACAGGATGCCATTATTCATTTGGGAAAACTTGGCTAGGCTTATTAAGGCCCATCCCGTCATTAGCCTAGTAACAATCTATGACTCTATGGGTGATTGTTATTAGAATTTTCTCTAATTTTTATACGTTGTTGGCCTTTACAGGCATTACTGTGTAGGTGTGAAATGGTGGATTTATGTTTAGCTGATTAATTTTTGTTCCTCCACTTAGCAGCAAGGAGTAAATCAAGACAACATCCTTTTTTCTATATCAACAGACACAGTGATCTGTTTTATTTTATACTGATGAGTATCAGGTGTGGACTTGTATCAAGGTCCCAGCTTACACTGCACATAGTGAATGCTGACTGCATGGATCATTTCTGTATAATCGTTATTGCACAATGCTGAAAGGATCAAGGATGCAGTATAAATGCCTGTAATTAAAGAACATTTGTGCTAGAAGTAAAGGAAAGATGTGCAAAACATGGAGCAGCATAGGAATGCAGTATGATATGCATTTGGTCAGCTGCGGCATGACCATGGAACATCGCCACTGCAGTATGAATTAAACTTGAAATTCCTAGGGTCTGTCTTGAAACTCTAGCTTCAGAACAATGAAAATTGCATGTTAAGTCCAAGGTTGTCTTCCCACAGAAAATTCCCCCTACTCTCAGGTACAGCACTCATGGAATTAAGATATATATATATATATATATATATATATATATATATATATATATATATATATATATATATATATATATAAATATAGATTCACTTTATAATCTCGAAATACTGA
The DNA here is from genome assembly GCF_019279795.1 of Protopterus annectens. Taxonomy (NCBI): domain Eukaryota; kingdom Metazoa; phylum Chordata; order Ceratodontiformes; family Protopteridae; genus Protopterus; species Protopterus annectens. Next base: position 1,515,428,311 of record NC_056743.1, read on the forward strand.
AATATCAAATTTCAGTATATCAACATTATAAAGCTGAAAAATCAAAAACCCGAAACTTTAAAACCTCAAACTTTCAAACCACGAATGTAACAAACAAAACACTACACTACACAAACACAAATACACCTACCAGCCGACACTACAAAAAACCAAACCAACACACACAAACACAACAAAACTAACACACACACAAACCATCTTGCTAAAAGCAGGAGAGCAAGCACCCCTGCACCTTCCATGTGGGGGGCTACACCCCCCACCCCCCTACTTATATATACTAACTCCGAGGTCGCACTAAACACACAAACACATAAACTCATCACTACACACACTAAAATCCCTACCCAATACCCTTACAAAAACACCACTTACCTCAAACCCCAGCTAAATCCATAAACTGCACCGCATGTCATGTACACGAACACATAATGGTGAAAGCGACATTTCTGCATTCGCTATTATGCAGTTTTGCATAACTGCACTTTTCTGTGGCTTAGCTACGAAAGTCACACATGGGGGGATCAAAGTTCCCCCCAACAATTCTTTAAAGATATCAAAGTGAATTTTGACCTTCACTGTATTATTTGAAGAATTGCAGCTTAATTTTTGAAATTATGGAACTCAAACTTAATGGTTTTGCAGTTTTGATAGGGAGATAATGCCAGGGCGTGATGCTGTTAATGCAACAGCATATCTCAACCCCCACATTCAATGAGCACTGGATGCACTGCAGGCGGTATAGCAGCAGCAGCACTGTATCCTTTACAAAGCTTAATGTTAGGAGCATATATGGAAACCATTCAGTGGGACAAATGAAGACAAACTACGGCAAGAATAATTCTTTTTTCAAATGTTGGGCAGCTGCACTGATGCAGTCCACTGGCAGATCTAGTGTTCAAAGTCATTAAATGCTAGAACTGCTCGTGTTAGTACTTCCACGTATTCTTATTTTGGTGATCACCCTTTTATACACACCAACTATTTACTTGTCATGAGGAATTTCACTCACCTTTGAATATTTTATCAAAACCATTCTATCTAATTGATAAGAAAATTTAAAACAGAGGCAAAAGACATTGCTACTTATGGCGTATGGCAGAGAAGAGATGAGACTGTTCTGATGGTAGGCCACGTTAATCTGGAAAATGTATTTAGGTAATATCACATAATAGATTATGTGGGCAGGATTTGATATCCATTTGTTCCTGATTAGTATTTTAGGTGCCAGCCTCCGAAGGCTTCCATTTAAGTTGTTCAAAGAATATAAATGCACATGTACGATTTTTGTTCCATACACCTGACACGCACCTTAAAAGCTCATGAACTAAAATCTCAGCCAGTTGTATTTTAGCCAAAAGTGTGTTCAAATGAGTTTGCAAGTTGTTGAACACAAGCATGAAAATAAACTGTTTATTGGTACTGGAAGCACTGACAGTTCAGAAAAGTTATCTTAAAGTGTCCTTATAGTAACTTTTTTGTATTGAGAGATGGATCTACCACAGCTCTTTTGGATGAAAAAATGCAATACCATAGTTGACTGTCTCCATGGCCACAGTATATACATTTTGGGGGAGATGTTTACGTTAATTAGCCATGTGCTCTTTCACAGAACTGACTGCAGTAAGATATATATGCAGCAGTGTAATTCAGAGAATTGCTGTGTTGGGTAAAGAAGCACTGCCACTCACATTAATAAACACAGCCAAATGTTAATGTCCCCCTGTCTTGGTAGATAAAAATGCTGGTGATTTTAGTAGTCAGGTAATGTTAGTGGGTGTGCGAGCATGTGTGTGTATGTGTGTGGCTGTATGTGTGACTATAAGTCTGAGTATGCATTGGCCTGGGAGATTGCAGTATGGGGGTTAGTGAGGGTATAGGTAGGTAAGTGTGTGTTTGTGACTGGGTCTGTGTATATTTGTGTGTGCGTGCATGCATATGGGTTTGGGGGCCTGTTATACCTCTATACAACCACTAGACTAATGAGCAAATTCTGCAACATTGAGAGCACCACTAGATACCAGAGATGGCGCTACGTACAAGGGTTGGTGGACCACTAGACATTAGGGATACTCTATATAGCATACCTTAAAGGCACTTAACTAAAAAAAAAGAAAATAAAACATTGAATGGGACACCATTAGACACCAAGGATACTATAAAAAGCATGCCTTAAAAAGCACTAAAAAGGATTCCAGCCGTATACCCTGCTACCAACTATATTATTACTCTGGCACCACCACCAGACACCAGGGATGATTAATAAATAAGACTTGGAAAAAAGTAAGCTACAAAGGGGAAGGCTTCAAATGCAACTCCTTTGCAATGGGGATCATAAGCAATAACATACTGCACTAACTGATAAGATAGAACAGAATTTATTTTGCCATATAGGGACGACCTTGGACATATTCAATGCCTGCAAAGGTCTCTGAGTAATGAGGGAGGGGGACAGGGAACATAAAGCATACCTATTAATATCAGATTACAATGAATCTAGACAAAGTCAAAATTAATGGTGAGGCAATGAAACACAATCAGGTACCGCTATTAAATATTCCTTTTATAAATGTAGAAAGTCACTAGAATAACAGATTTTGCATGCATTTACTGAAGGAAATTAAATGTGAAACTCTGTCTGGTATTGATGACTGACTGTAATCATTCATGATTTACTATGGCAGGAAAAAGAAGGGTGAAAATTTGAAAAGTCAGGACCTGCTTCAGCGAGTTCCATACTCTGAGACTGAATGGCCAAAAAATAGACTTACATATACTAACTCCAAGATGGCCAAATTTTTTGGAATATTCCCTTTTTTTGAGGTATGGGGATCTTGGAGTTGGTATATATAAATTTGGAGGGGGGTTGCCTTCTTGCAAAAATGAGTTGAAACAATATTCGCTTTTCTCTTGCATTTTGCTCTTTTTTTCATTGTCTCGGCATTCAGCATTATGAGTGATAGCATTTCAATAGGGATCCAAAAAAGAAGACATTGCAACACATATGTGGTGCATGTGTGTGTGTGTGTGTGTGTGTGTGTGTGTGTGTGTGTGTGTATGTGTTTTAAATGTATGTATATCCAGGAGAGATAATGACAGGGATGCCTTTGAAAACATGATGCACAGGCCACCAGACTTAACTACTGCATGAAATTCTGATTAGCACTTGTAGTTAATAGTGATTCAGAGACATGCAAAATTGCTGATAATGGTGTCTTTCTTCATGGTGGCTAAAGTGTCTCTGAATCTGATAGTAGCACATTGCTGAAACAGGTCTTTTTCTATAGGTCTTAATGCAAGCGCTGGGGTTCTTTCTGAATCCTCAGGAGGATTTTATAAATCACATGCAAACTTACAGAATGTAGGCCTCCCTCACAAATATAAGCTGCAGTTACAGAGAGTACATGGTATAGCCAACCAGGTACTAAGAAAAAACTTTTAATAAAAAATATCATCATAAACCTTGATAAATGTGACATTTTAAAGCAAATTTAAACTCTATCCCTTGCCATAAAATATAAAAAAAAAACATATACTGTGGTACACGTGGTGCATGCCTGACTATGCCCATGTATTGAAGTAAAATGAATAAAAGTGCCTCAAATACATCAGAGACAGTGGAGCAGGTATGCAAAGCAGTTTGTTTGAAAAATCTACCAGCAATGGGCAGAATGGTGAATTTAAATTAGACACTGGTGCAGGTTGCAATATCTTATCAGAAAATACTTTTAAGTCAGAAACTGCTGATGTGTCAGTACAACAATAAGAAGTCCATTCTTCTTTTTCAAATAGTTGTTCATGAATAAGTTAACTCTCAGAATATTTGGATCATGTGGCTTTTGGGAAGTTAGGAATGGCAAAAAAGAATTCACATTGCAAAGCCAAAGACTGCATGGATTCAAGATAATTATAGAGTCATATAGATATTTTGGATACTGTGCAGAACCATAGTAATGACATCTTGTGTTATTATGTTGGTTTGTTGATGGACACATGATACCTACTAGGAGACTATTATTTTCAAATAAAATGTAATATGCTGCTAGGCATATACATTTCTAGAAAACAATATTTGTTATACTTAGATGCTGAACGGAAGCTGGAGAGAGTGGAAAGTCCAGCTGTCATTAGGAAACAGAGCCAACAGTACTGGTGAGTAGTATGTTCTTAGGAAGAAAGATAATGTCCATATTTGATTCAGAAGATTTAAAGAGAATAATTAAGAGATGGTATAAATGATTACTTACAACTCAGAAAGTAGTGTCAGGAATTGATAGATGCTAAGTTTTTCTCAGTACTAGATGCAGATAAAGGTTTCTGGCAGATAAAATTCAACCAACCAAATTCTAAAATGCATACATTAATGCACTTCTAGGATGATACACATTTCTTACTTTCTATTTGTTTTTTTTTTTTGTCAGCATTAATAGTATTCTAGAAAGCCATTATCCCAGTAAATGAAGATTTAAAAGGTGTTGTAAAGACAACCAATGATCTGCAGTGTGGGGTTATACATGGGAAGAACATGGCAAAAGATTGAAATACCTGCTGAACAGAATAAGATGTCAGAATTTTAGACTCATAGGTTCATAAGAGGTTACTAGGCATGTGGCCTTCGAGTGTTTACAAGCCTAGCCATGTTAATCCCAAGATTTTTGTGTGTAATTCACAGAATGATTTTATAAAAACAGCTGATCTAAGAGTGATAAATCTAAAGTACAAGGGTTATATTATGTTGGGAATACTGAAGCTTGACACAAAAATGTCAAAGCATATTTTAAATGCCAAAGCTAAAAGATATGCAGGTAAAGCAGAAGTTTTCTATGAATGATGCAACATCCTGTATTGCTTGTACCCAGTATGTCTGAAATAGCTATGCCTCTAAGAATATTGTTAAAATGAGATATAACTTGGGAATACAGTTACATACAATATGAGTTTTGAAATGCTTAAGAAATTTTCTGTGGGAAGACAACCTTGGACTTAACATGCAATTTTCATTGTTCTGAAGCTAGAGTTTCAAGACAGACCCTAGGAATTTCAAGTTTAATTCATACTGCAGTGGCGATGTTCCATGGTCATGTCGCAGCTGACCAAATGCATATCATACTGCATTCCTATGCTGCTCCATGTTTTGCACATCTTTCCTTTACTTCTAGCACAAATGTTCTTTAATTACAGGCATTTATACTGCATCCTTGATCCTTTCAGCATTGTGCAATAACGATTATACAGAAATGATCCATGCAGTCAGCATTCACTATGTGCAGTGTAAGCTGGGACCTTGATACAAGTCCACACCTGATACTCATCAGTATAAAATAAAACAGATCACTGTGTCTGTTGATATAGAAAAAAGGATGTTGTCTTGATTTACTCCTTGCTGCTAAGTGGAGGAACAAAAATTAATCAGCTAAACATAAATCCACCATTTCACACCTACACAGTAATGCCTGTAAAGGCCAACAACGTATAAAAAATTAGAGAAAATTCTAATAACAATCACCCATAGAGTCATAGATTGTTACTAGGCTAATGACGGGATGGGCCTTAATAAGCCTAGCCAAGTTTTCCCAAATGAATAATGGCATCCTGTATCCAAACAGGATATTGAGGGCCAGGCATTTATAAACTACCTCTGTCCATAAGGGACATGGGTGCCAGGCCTGGTGTAAATTTCCTATTTCCCCATCCAATGATCTAGGTTGTGCTTAAATTGGGTAATAGATGAACTCAGCTTCACATGGATGGGAAGCCTGTTTCCTAGGAGGGTAGTCTCTGAGACACATATCTGTCTCTCTAGAATGTTCTGTTTAAGTCACAGACAAAATTCAGGTACTAGACCTTGTATTTCTGGTGCCTTTTAAATTAGGATATGCAGGAGATTCATACATGTAGGGTTTGCGAATGCCTTGTAAGATAGATCACTCCTCAGCAATCTATAGGAGACTGAGTAGAGGAAAAGAGCTGTAAGGTGCTCTGCATAAGACAGGTTTGTTACAACTTGAACTACATTTACAGACTTGATCATTATATCTGCACCCCACCAGCGATGCATTTAAGCACAAGCAAGTGTCCTAATGTAAACAATTGCATATATGTGACTTATGATTTCCTTTATAAACTGCAGAACGTGCATGAAATCTTATGCACTCTGCAAGTTTCGACATACAAATGTGTGATATAGCCTCAGAATCTGATACTAGTAACAAGAAATTAAACAGAAATGAATAACATAGAACAGTGATATTATTTAAATAAGGTAATATATATATATATATATATATATATATATATATATATTTTTTTTTTTTTTTTTTTTTTTTACATTTGTTGATTGGGAAAGTCCGACTGGATGCATGCCCATTTTCAGCGGAGGCCCAGGGAGAAAAGTTCTACAGTTACATTTTAAGCAAAATATAAGGTGTATACAGAAGCATTCAAATTTACATAGTACCAAACTTAACATTGACTAGCAACATAGCAAAGCTTAAGATTTAACATATTTACATAGACTGAACACATCATTTAATGTTTTAGGTCGAGACATTACATAATGGTGAACATTGTTAGTAGGGTTGCATTTTTAGCTTTATACAGTTGACTTGTGAGCAAGTTAGCCACAGTAGGGAGTATAGCAACAAAGAGAACAAAGATTAGACATAGTAGGGAGTATAGTAGCAGGTGAAAAGACAGAGATGGGAGATTGGATAACAGGTTAAGTAAGAAAAGCAGGAGGCGTAAGTAGCTTAAGTATAAAGTAAGAGTAGAGGTGTAAAGAGAGAAGTTTAGTGGACAGATAACAGAGTGTCCTAGCAGTGACATATGGGTATTGACTAAGGGGTTAGAATTAGACGTGGAACTGGAAGGAAGCTAGAGAAGTTGCATTCTTTTGATGATGAAGCTGAAGTCAGAGGGCAAGAGTAAGGGGAGAGGGTGGAAGGGGGGGTCAGCCAGGTGGGGAACATATGCATATCCATGTGTGCTTTAGGTGTTCTTTCAGGAGTCTTTTAAATGTAATCTTTGAGCCTGCTGAAGTAATAGCAGTAGGTAGGGTGTTCTAAATTTTGCCTATGTAGTTAAGGAAGAGGGGAGTCCCCTGCTGTGTTGTTGGTATTGATGACCTTGATTAATTTTTTTTTTCTCTCTAGAGCAAAGTTGTCTAGTTTTAGCTTGTAGTTCTAGTAGATTGGCCAGTGGAGTTTTGTCTGGGAGTAGTAGGAGATTATGGGCAAAGGAAAGTTGATGATGATTTATGAGATTATGGAATTCAACCCAGTCAAGTTGTTTTAGGGAATGGCAATAGTGGGCTTGTTAGGGGGCTCCGGTAGCAAATTTTGCAATTTGATTGTAACAGGTGTTGAGTTTTGGGTAAGTTAGTGAGAATGGAAGAGGCATAAAATAGTGTGGAAAGGAGGTGAGTTTGTGCAATTGTTATCCTAGCAGGTTGTGTGAGAAATTATTTATTTTTATATTTTTGTGGATATTTTTAATGGTTTGATTCGTATACTGATCAAATTTGATGTTGTTATCAATGGTCACTCCTAGCAATTAGTGTGAGTGTCAGGGGAGATGATAGCCCCATCCCTGGAAATATATCCATCCCTGGATATATATATATATATATATATATATATATATATATATATATATATATATATATAGATATATAGATATATAGATATATATAGATATGTATGATTATACAATGGCAATATATACTGTCTCTTGTCTGGGTGTTGGTAATGCAGGTTTACCCATGGCTGTCTTTGTTGATCACAAGAACAAAGGGTAAACCCTGCCCTGACCACACCCAAATGTTATTTAATCCTTGGTTAACAGTAAAATTAATTTATAGTAAGAATGAAGGTATACTACAGGTGTATGTGTGACACATCTGCTCGCTGCCACTTGCTTGAAAAAGCAAGTTCTTGAACTCTCACAAGCCTGATCTTCTGTTTCTATGTAGCACTCCCAACACCTGACCCTATAAAACCCTAAATCCTTACAAGAACTAAAACTTTAAACTTAAAACTCCTACAAAGTTCCCAACTTTCACAACTCAAATCCCCACCTTACCCTATACCACTACTTCCTTTCCTTAACTCCACAGTCCCCGATCACTCCCAAAACCTAAAACTTCAACCCTCTAAACCTAAATCCCCAGTTGCTCCCTAACTCTAAAACTTGCCTACCATTCCCTAAACCTTGAACTCTTTTCCCACTCCCTAAACCTAAAACTCCCTTCTCACTCCCTAACCCAAAAATCTGACTCCCTAAACCCAAACTTTCCCTACTGATCCTTACCCATAGCTGCACTGCTGAAATCATATTCAAATTCAAGCATGAACAGCAGTACGCATGAGGTACAATGTGCTCAAGTCCCTGCCTTTAAGACAGTGTTTTCTGAGCGCTTGGGACTCAAGCGTCTGTAGTGTTCCCAAGAATGATACCCTTTATAACAAGATACAACAGTGCTATAAGAATGCAATTCATGACAGAATAGATTGATTTAGTGGTACCTGCTAGATTAGTGCCTGCTGTATGGCATAGAAATAACCAGAGGGAATACTGACCCAATAAGAACAGAAAGTAGATGGCCTGCACCTGTCGCCTTTGGGATTCCAGATACTGGCTAAGGCTCTTGCCGCCCCTATAGTGCCTTTCTTCTTAGGCATGGTTCAAATGACAAATTCACTGCCGTAACAGGAACAGGTAAGCAAAAACTGAGGGTAATGCTACTCAATGCTAGAAGTCTAAATCTCAAAATGCACTCACTTGAGGCACTCCTTAAAATGGAGAACATCAATATCTGTGCAGTGACTGAGTCCTGGTTCAAGGCTCCAGAGAGCAACCCTGCACTACAAGGCTATAACTCATACCACATTTTTTGGCCATGTAACCTGGACCGGAACACCAAAGGCAGAGGTGTGTCCATATTCATTAAGGATATCCACACCTACAGGCTAGTTGCTCAGCATAATGCATCTGAGGTTATCCAAGTGCAACTAACTCTGGGCAAAACTGCAATCCAAATTGTAGCTTGCTACAGATCCCCCACCATGCCCCAGGATTCACACTCCTCTTTTCTTGATGTACTGGAAAATATTAGGGTTCAACCAAACACCCTAATAATGGGCAATTTCAACTGCCCCACCATTAACTGGGAAAACTACTCATGTACCAAATCCTTCACACAACGCTTTGTGGAATTCATAAACTGCAATGCCCTGGATCAACTTATCCACACCCCCACCAGGGGCAATAATATCCTAGACCTAGTCATTACTAACATGAGTGACCGGTGTTCCACACATGAAGTCAACTCCTCGTTGGTCCGATCTGACCATAAGCTAATCACCCTTCATATCCACATCTCGCCCCCACCCCCCATTAAGGAAACCACGGTAAAAAATTTCTCCAAAGTCAACTTCATGCTTCTTAAGACAGAAGTGGTGAACTTCATGACACCCATGCAGATGGACAATACAGTTACGACTGCTGAACCCTACACAAATGCACTCTATAAACACTTAAACAAGTGCATGAAGCATGCTATCCCAAACAGAACCAAGACGCTATCCTCCAAAAAAAGGAAGCCAATCTGGTGGTCCCCTGCCATAAACAAACTGTAAAACAGAAGGAAGAAATTGTTGCAAAAGAGAGTAAAATCCCATGAGTGGAGAAGCTCCCTGGTCAGCCTCAGTAAGAAGCTGAGATCCCTTATAAGATCCTCCAAAGCAAGCTATGAAAACAAAATCATCACTGATTCTAAGGACAACCACAAAGCATTCTATAGCTATGTCAAGAATCTCAATGGCAACACCCAGATCTACTCTGAGTTACAGCACAGCGGCATGAAAATTACAGAACCAACTGATATTGCCAACATCCTGGCAGATAGGTTCAGTGCTAACTTTACCCCCCCTCACCCCCTAATATCTATACAGGAAGAATGCAGAGTCCCTGTAATCACAACTATGCAGGTAAAAGCTGCACTCTCTAAAGGCAAAAACGCAGCATCAATGGGACCGGACAACATCCCAGGCTGCAATTTACATGAACTTCAGAATGAACTGCCTCCCCACCTAAGCACCATGTTCAATCATAGCCTCATATCAGGCGTTGTGCCCACTGAATGGTGTACAGCAACAGTTATCCCACTCTAAAAATGGGGAGCCACCAATGATCACGGGAACTACCGCCCTATTACCCTGATGAGCCTGGTCTGCAAGGCTATGGAACATATTATCATGGAACTCATAAACAAAGACATTGGTAACCTCCAAGATCTGGATCCCACCCATTTCAGGTTTGTGAAAGGCAGATCATTCCTCCTGAAACTGATCGACTTCTTTGAGGCAGTCGCCAAAGCCATAGATGAGGGTAAGGTGGTTCACACATCCTATCTTGACCTCGCCAAGGCTTTCGACACCATCCCCCATTCTGGAATTATAGCTAAACTCACTAAACTAGGTATAAATCCCTACATCACAAGATGGGTTGCCAACTGGCTCACTGACAGAACCCACACTGTAAAAGTTGCACACTCCAAATCTGACCTCAAACCAGTGACAAGTCGAGTACCACAGAGTTCAGTCCTGGGACCTCTCCAGTTTGGTATCTACTTCTCTGAAGTACAGGCTAACACAGAAGGTCTCTGGCTAATGAAGTTTGCAGATGACTGCAAACTAGGAGCCATAGTTGAGTCCCCAAATGATGTGGAAATCCTACAGAAGGGCCTTACTGAGACAGATGCCTGGTGTCAGAGCCATGGCCTCAAGCTCAGTGCCAAAAAGTGCATTTCATCCCCTCTGTACCCATGAACTAAATGTGTGATAAGAGACCTTGGGACCCAGGTGGACAGTAGTCTGTCCTTTGATAGTCAGATCGCCACAGCAGTCAGGAAGTCCTTCTATGTGGCACACCTCATCATAAAAGGGTTCTCATCCAGGAAAAAAGAGGTCATTGTTCCCCTCTACTCGACACTCATTACACCCATTATAGAGTAACAAGACATCTGCAGCGGCTGGAAAGGCCACAGAAGTACCTCACAAAGAGGATTACTGGCCTCAAACAGATGCCCTACACTGACCATCTCAAAAAATTCCAGCTTTACTCCATAGCATATCTCCTACTCTGAGGTGATCTCTGCCTAACATATAAAGCTATGTCAAACCCAGAGCTGGTGGACATGCTACACCTAAAGAAATCCAATAGGGACCTAAACCTTGTCACCACAATAAACAGGAAATGCTGGAGAGATAGATTCCTATCCCAGAGACTTCCCATACTCTGGAACAGGCTACCCATCTATGTCAAGCAAAGTTCTTCATTAGCACTCTTCAAGAAAAATCTTGCTGAGTAGATGGGACACCCCGGGGATCACTTCTGTGTCTCTGCTCAACAGTGACACAGGAAAATAACTTTCTAGGGTGGCGTAAGGCAGGGCCCTCAGGCCAATAGCCTAGTACCTACCTATGAACCTATGAACCTATATGTAGATGGATCACTGATCTGTATGACATGATAAGCATAATTAGCAAAATAAAAAGTAACTTTATAGAATAAATTGTTTATATTTATCAATTCCTTGCATAATTCTAAATGTAATTCTTAAGAATGTGTTGAAATTTTAATATGTATGCAAATTAACAAAGATGATTGTATTAAACAGATGTAATGAATGGCCCTGACATATAGAAAAGCATAAGGTCATTAACTGAAAGCTTACAGTCATAGACAATACCAAAAAGATCACTGTTAAACAAATGCAGCTCTTACCACCAAACTTCCACACAGATCAGGTACTTTTTACAGAAAAAAATCATTTTAGCGTAGTTGTTAAAAACATCAAACATAGTTACCGTATGAGTCAAACTTTCATATAAGTTCACATAGTGAGACATGATAAAGAGCAGGGAAGCTACAAGACATAAAATGGTTTTGTTTTTAAAAGTGGTAGGATGTGTTAATGAAATCGACTTTCAAGGGGAGCAACTCAGCTTTTACAAATGCACAGAGAAAATCTAAAAAAAAAAGTATCAGATTCTATTTTAATTGCCAGTGGTTGATTGGGAAAAATCGGTCTGCAGTGTTATGTGTGAGCTAACCTTTGACTCATAACAAATGTACTTAAGCTGCAGAAATACATTTCCCCTGTACAGGCAATCAAGAAAGCATGTCAAGAGAGAGAAATGAATCTGTTTGGTCTCCAGAATCTTCCAATATTTAATGCTTTTTGCCAAGACCTCTATTTGACGAGCACATTGCTGGACAGTATTTTTAATTATGGACATCCCGTGCACTGAGAAGCTTCTATGGTACAGCACTCTATACTTCAGCGCTTGAGTCTAGTTTTAAAATATACAGATTGTGCTTTTGCAAACCCTGTGTCTTCAGGCAGTCTGGTGCAGACGTATGCTACAACCTGCACCCAACTGCATTACTGAGTTTGCACATCTGATCACTCAGAGGATCAGGACTTTGTCATGGTAGAGGGGTTTGTGTGCTCCACTGATCCTTAGAGGCACAATGTCTGGGGCTTACCAACAACAAGGAGAAGGATGAGGGTCAGGTGACAGACAAGAGTCAAACAAATTAAAATGGACTAGAATCTCTCTTGGAATGAAAATTGATTTTCGGGATGTGGACCTTCTCCTCACTGGTGAGGAAGGAGCTGGAGCTTGTGTAGGAGGCTGAAATGTACCAGCTAGATTTAAATGGCCTTAATTATACATATCATAGCAGTTCTAGAATAAGACAGCTAAAGCCTGGTTTGTCTCTTTCTCTCTCTCTCTCTCTCTCTCTCTCTTTTTCCCCCATCTCTCTCTCTTACTCACAGAAATAAACCTTGGGAGAGGCCTTGATTGGGCAAATGTATGAGCTCCCAACTCGATACTGTACAGCTATAGTTTGTGCTACTAAACAGAACCGTATTGCAATGTAACTGCACACTGCAGAAAGGAAATGTCTATTATGTGGGCATATGCACCTAACAGCTGCTCAGACTAGTTGGCCTTCTGAGGAACTCTGGGTGCATTGCTCTGTAGAGCACCCCCTCCTGAGTATCTGCTTTTACTGAACAAACTTTAACGATCACACTCAGGATGAAGAAGACACCTGGAAAGATATGACTAGGAGGAGTGACCTGCCCCAGCTGAACTATAGTGATGGATTCATGTTTTACTTCCAGGCTGGTCATGGATTGTCCTAAATAAATATCATATTCTTATAAAAGGATGGTCACAAGTATACCATAGCACTTAGTTGTGTGATCAGCCCCAAGGACGTGTGTTCTGGACATTCTGGTCTGCTGATGTGCTGAGCTGTTTGCCGGTTATCACCTGGTGATGAATTTGGTGAGATGATCACTGAATGAACAAGAAAACCAAACAAGAAAACATGAACTACTAAAACCAAACATGAGTGAAGGTCTTGTAGAAATGTTTAGGTGATGCTTTCATGTGACATGAGTTTAAATCCAAACCTATAGAAGATTTATTTCACGCAGCTATGGATTTCATGGATGTAGAGTCTGAATGCATCATTTTAAGACTTCAGTAGTTCATGTGCCATCAAAGTCTGACAACCTTGCCAAAAAACAAGTTAGGCATGACAAAAAGCTATACTAAACAACAATGCAACAAAAACACCAAAATAATCCCCAGAAATTCTGGGGAGCCATCAAGCAACTTCTACAGCCTGGACAGATCACAACCCCAGTTCCATCTCCAACAAATTCCACAGATAGCATTGCCTCACAATTTAATTTACACTTTATCAACTCTATATTCTCCCTTGTAAAAAACAACAGCAAAACCCCTCTATTTATTCCTAATGAATTAGACAAAACCCTCAATTCCTTTTCAAGCAAACCAATTCAAACTAATACCATCATAAAACATCTTTCCAAACCTAAGCCCTCCCCCTCTCAGCTCACCAACATCCCAGTGAATTTCTAAATCTAGCAGCAGCTGCCATCTCCTACCCTATATTTCTCCTAATAAACCGTTCCATTGCTGAGCAGGACATGCCCAAACTCCGGAAAGTCTCTTATATCATCCCTCTTCACAAAGGCGGCTCCTCTACTGAATTCTCAAACTACAGGCCAACTACCCTCCCAAGATTCTTAAAAAATGCATACACAGACAACTCCTCGACTATCTGCTAAGCAATAATCTCCTATCTGCATCTCAGCATAGCTTCAGACCTAAACACAGTACAACCAATGCCCTTGTTAGTTTTGCAAACTCAATCAACCATATTAGAAATGGCAACCAGCTCATCTTATCTGTCTTTCTTGATATGTCAGACTTTAAGGCCTTTGATACAGTATCCCACCAAAAGCTACTAAATGAGCTAGCTTCCTTAAACCTAACCCAGCCAGCCTTCTTCTGGTTTCTCAGCTACCTAAATAACCACCAACAGGCAGTTAAGTGCAAAATGAACTCTCCACCCTATTACTGGCCTCAGTAGGAGTGCCCCAAGGCTCAATTCTCGATCCATTGTTCTTCACTATATTCACCAAGAGGCTCAGCACAGCCACCTAGTATGCTATATTGTTCAATATGCAGACAACTTCTCCCTCATATGATCAGGTCCCTCCCTACCAGAACTACAAACAACCCAACAATCTTTCCAAACACTGGAAAATACCTCTCAGACTCTCAACTCATACTCACTCCAAATAAAACAAAGCTTATGCACTTCACTAACAGCAAAGTTCCTGATAACTCTTCCCCCTTCACTATCTACTCAGCCAATAAAACTAAAAGTGAACATGTCCAGCATGCCAAACTCCTTGGAGTCACAATTGACAACAACCTAAAATTTGACAAACATCTTAACTGTCAAAAAGGTCCACATTAAGTTACACTCACTATACAGAGTCAAGCCTTACCTAACCGATGCCACTAGACATTCCATAGCTAGGATGCGTCTACTCTCTACCCTGCTATATGCCTCACCAATTTTCACTAATCTCAGAAAATCAGATTTAAACAAACTGGAGTCCTGCTATAACAAAATTGCAAGATTCCCTACTAGTCTCCCTTACAGATCACATCACTGCACAGCACTTCATAGACTAAATTGGACTGAACTACCCAGTCACCTATCCCTCAACCAACTAACGTTCATTCATTCCATCTTCCACCATCCAGACAACTGTCCAGCACTCAACAGCTTGGTGCAACCCTACTCAAATGGCAGGCCTCTAAGATCCTCCAACAAACTACAACTCAAAGTAACTAAATCTAATAATTGTTATGGTAACTCTCTATTCTCCCACAAGATATCTAAGTTCTGGAATTCCACGCCTCAGACAATACTAAATTCTAGCAACATATCCAAATTTAAACTACTGCCTAAGGAACACCTAACCAAAAACTGGCTTTACTCCTGCACTAATCCAGGCTGATCATTCTGTCGTTCCTTGTTCTTACAACCAAAATAGCTCTTCCCTTACTAAATTCTAACATCCAAACTATCCCTTCTCTCATGGAATTCCAATTTCTCTCTACCTATCTCAAACTCACTACTGCACCTATCTTTATCTACCTGTCTCAAGCTTCCTACAGTTTCATCATATTCCCCTCCTTCTTGCACTTCACCTCAATATTGTCTTAGCTATCATTGTGTAGAACAAGTAACACTAGCACAGCAACAATAAGCCATATTCTTGTTCATATACCATACATGTATCTCATAAATATTTACCACTAAAACCATAATATTGATCTACTGATCAGCCATTTCTCTATGATAGCACAAGCTATTTCATGTTAGTTTATTTGTTAGCTTTCTTGTGGTCGCGTGGGTTTCCTCCAGGTGCTCTGGTTTCCTCCCACATCCCAAAGGCATGCTGTAGGTGGATTGGACACTCTAAATTGGCCCTAGGTGTGAGTGTGTGCATGTGTGTACCTTCTGTGGAAAGTTGGGTGCTGGGCTGGCAACTCGACACCGTAAAACTCCATTGCCAATCATGAGCAGACAGGTGATCTGCTGTGACGACCCCTAACCGAGAAAAGCCGAAAGAAGAAGAAGAAGATTACTCTTTCAGTTGTTATTCTTTATGTATACACTATTTACTGCCTATATTTACCAAAATTATGTATTCTTGATTGTTATCAGTTTCTTGTATTGTTTGTATTTGTAATGGAGCTTTTCTCCCCGGGCCTACACTGAAAAAGGGCCACTGGTCCAGTTGGACATCCCGGTAAACAAATGTAAAATAAATAAATAAAGAGCTGTGGTTGAAGCATAATCAGTGCATATCATGGAGGTAACTCTGATACCCCCTGCCATGAAGGAACCTGTCAGGTTAAGGATGCAGCCCTTCAATGCAATATTAAAATGGTTGCCATTAGATTTGACTAAGAAGTACCAACAGGTCAGGAAACTAGCTGTAGCAGTCAATGAAGTGAAAACCCACACCACTTCCTCACCCTCTTCTCAGAGTTGTCCTCCACCCTCTTTCTAGCCTTGTATTTGATACCTTCCTTTGTGTTGACTGCTACTTCAACTCTGTTTCTCTCCTCCTTGTCTTTCTTGAACAACCTGTGCCATAATATCTCCACTTACCACCTGTTACTGTCAGCAAAGCATTGTTCATCTTTCCTTCCCCTATCACTACTTGCTGTTACCACATCTTTCCACCCTAATGCTTTCTTACATAATAGTAATAATACTTCCTCAGTATTTGCTGTTACCACATCTCTCCACCCATAATGCTTTCTTACATAGTAATAATAATACTTCCTCACTACTTGCTGTTACCACATCTCTCCACCCATAATGCTTACTTACATAGCAATAATAATACTTCAAACCATGCATTGACTCAACCATGTTTGTTCCTCTAATAAACACTGTAGCCATTTTCTTCTTCTTCCACTGACTGAGCACCTACAACACTTTTGGTTCAGTGAAAAGACCTGCTCTTCCTGTCTTCCTTTAAAGTTACTGTAATTGTGCTGGTCATATGCCTCCCCATCTTTTCATTGTCCCCACTCCTCATTCCAGCCAGTTCCACTTACAGCCTTCTGCTCTAGCCTCCTCATCCTTGTCTTCCTGCTGATCTGTTCTTTGCTCTGCACCCCTAGTTGCTGCAACCTCCTGTTAGCTTCACCCTGTCTGTTACATTTAAATGAGTGCCCCCCCAAATGTCCACTAGTAAAATTGCGATTACTTTTGAACTTCATAATGAATCACTGTTTCGGATATTACATAATCCTCCCTGTTTAAGTCACTTCTTTTCAAAAGAATTGTTGTTGTCACTTAGTTATTAATGTGTTCTGGCAACTTCCTGAGTATATAAGCACAATATAGCATGCCTATTGTGGATGTGCAAGTAAAAAATAGAAATTATGTTGTCACTGATTTTGAGCCTTTGTTCTTGATTTTTGCAGTAAGAGGTTGAGAGTTATTTTTAACCACAGATAGATGAGGTAAAACAACACGGCCCTGTGCTCCATTCGCTATATCACTCTCGCTTTAAATTAATTCCCTCCATCACATCTATCACAAAGAACCAAGGCAAGGGAATTTAGAAGTAATATTGCAAGCATTTTTTTCTCACCACAGTTGTGACAGACAGATGAAAAAAAGGGTTACAGGGTTTTGACAGGAAGAATATAATAAAAAAAAAAATTACAGTTCAAACTAAGCACACCTCAGATGATTTACTTCTAACATGTATCAATAAATTGTTAGACCTTCCCTTCCTTTTATTTATTTCTTTCTGTATGAAATGCACTTTGTTGAGGCCATTTTCACATCAAAGCTCAGTGTACTCTACTTACTAAAACACTAAGCAACGTGCCTTGCTCTTTATGTTTGTAAATACGTAGCATTTGATCTGCAAACCTGTGGTATTTCCCATATATGATTTACCAAGATTTGTTATTATGGTTCACATGCATTCCATATTTGTTTCAGCTCATATTCCATGTATTTAAATATTTACTTTTTAATTAATTTTCTACAAATCGTTATGCATGTTTGAGTGCCTCATTTACCCTCAGGACAAATGGAGGAAAGATATGCATATTGCATTACTGATATCTGATATTCTCCCAGTAAAATGACTCATTGCTATGCAGAAGAAACACATCAGTAGCCTGTTACAATAGCTCGTACTCACAGATGGGTCATACGAGAGCTTGCAGCCTTCAAGTGTTTAATGAGAACGGTGTCACTCACAATGAGGTGAAAACACAGATAGTAAATAGAAAAAAATATTCAGCAGAAATACAGATGAGTGGTGATGACAGAAGGCAGTGCAGAAACAAAACAGTATGTGGAGAACTGGTCCTTAAGGGGAAGGGAAGAACTTAGCCATGTTACACTAAAACTGTCATACCGTAAATAGTTTATGAAGTCCCCACAGTATATGTAGCAAGTTTATATGACAAGAGGATGCACATGAGGCAGTTGGTAAAAAAATAAATGTTTTTCAAGTGCCACCTCAAGAAAATACCTGTACACAGAACCACAACTAAAACAGGCTAGTTTCACTTGTACTATTTGGTTGATTCTTTTGTTATGCCACCCTTTCAATGGAAATAATTTTAGTTTCAAAACTGGACACCCCTGAAGTATCTGCAGTGGTGAGACAACATATTGGCCTGTATTAGGGAGTAGAATTCTACATAAAAGAAGCAAAACACAGAGATGACATGACATCCTGAGACCAGAACTTCAGAGGAAGCTTCCGTCACATGATTCTAACACATGAGTACATTGCAAATTATCTCAAACCATTACAACCACACAGGTAATTTATATTCTAAAACTCTAGACAGAGTAAAACACCTACAGCTGAAATTTCAGTTTAAATAGCATTAAAAAGTCACTAAAGAAAAGATGAAGATAAGTAACTCAGTGGAAACTTTTACAGATTGTTTCAATTTAAAATTATATTAAAAAGTCACTACTCAAAAGATGAAGACAAGTAAATAGGTTTCAGTTTCCATCTTCTGATTTTTGGAAACTGGGGCAAAACAAATCAATAAGACTTTTGAGATCAGTTCTATTTGATTTAGCTGACATAGTCCCTCATATTCATAAAAGGGCCTACCACCAACTATAAGGCTCACACTCAAATGGCCCTGCTCCCATGATGTGCTATTTTGTTATTCAGAGACATGTAGCAGCAATGAGAAAACACCTCATTATCAGCTAAATTTGCATGTCTCTGAATCGCAGTTATTTGCACATCATGGTAGTTAACTGATGCAGCCACTTTGTGTAGACATAGGTATCCACCACTTCAGTCACTCTCCCACATATGCAAGTACCCATTCAAACACAGACACACACACACACACACACACACACACACACACACACACACACACACACACACACACGCGTGCACACACACACCACAGTCTCCATACCTATCCCTGAGTTGCCCCCCCAATCCCCACAGTAGTGTAAGTGCAGTTAAGGCACAAAAGTTTATAGCACTCCCTGGTGGCTAGTGCTTCCCCCCACCTGATCCCCATATTAGTGAAAGTCCAGTTATGGCAGAGATATAGCATCCCTGATGGCCATGCTTACCCCCACCCCCAATCCTGTACTAGTTTATTAAATATTTTCTTCTGTTTAGTTTATTTATGTATGTAGTTATTGGTAAATGATGGTGTTTAAATGGCTACTGCTCGTAAATGCCATACTACCATACTTATAGCTAGTCCTGCATACTGTGCTGCATAGCGACTACAACAGCTGTTTTCTCTTACATTGTTGTTGTCTTTTAACTTTTCCCAGTTAGGGGTCACCACAGCGGAACTCCGGTCCACTAATGATTGGCAGTAGATTTTCACGAACGCCGAGGTGCCAGCTCGACATTCAACCTTCAACAAAGGCATGCCCATTTACACATGTCTTTCGAACACCCACCCAACCGCAGGGAGGACATGCAGACTCCACACAGAAGGCACTCCCCGCACTCCAGCCGAGAATCGAATGGGAGAACCTCTTGCTGTAAGGCAACAACGCTACCGCTGCACCCCCGTGGATGTTTTCGGCTACATTGCAAGTATTAAACCTTGCCAAAACTAATGGTGAACATTATAATTTTCTGTGAATACTGGCTCTGTATCATTGGGGTTATTGTAATTAGATTTTCTTACTGCTGTTGTTTTTGCAACTTAGTGTTATTGTGCAGCCATGTCATGCATTCTGAAATCTGCTACATAACGATACATTGTAACACTAACATAACTTTTGTGGAGTTTTTTTTAAAGCTACAGTGTATGGATTTGGTCAAGCTGCTGTTTTCCTACACTGCATTTTCTGCCAGTCTATAATTGTAAATGGTAGATAAAATATGTGTATTGTGTATCTTAAGATAAGTAAAAGTCTAACTAAGTAATAAGTAAGTCTGGATTAATAAAGTTACCTCACTGTATTTGAACTCTCTTCTCTGGTAGTATAGCTACATCTTACTTTACTGCTTTTGATTCCATCATTTCCATAACCTAACCTTTCTTCTCTTACGTTTTTTAACCTCTACTTTAAAATCATCCTGCCTAACTTTAACCTTTACTGAGCACCTTCTAACTTACCCAGCAAGATATCGATGCCATCACCTGCAGTCTATTTAAGTAAATATATAATAGATTAAAATCTTGCTCTCCATACCTATAGCCCTCCCCCATACTTTAAAATACATCTACAAACCACTCTATTTCTCTGCTCTCCATAGCACCTTCTCCTCCTAAACTCATCTTTTTAACACTATCCCCTAATCATGCTATACTCTCCCATCTTACTGGTCCTGCCTTTATTTATACTATTCCTTTGCTCATGCCTCTAGCACCTGCCTAACCTCTATCACCTCCCCCACCCAGGCACATGTACATCAATCCACAACAAATACCACTACCACTTCCCTATAACACATACTGTAATCTACCCTACTGCCTTCTAGCTCTTTAAAGTAACTTACCGTAACCAAACATCAAAGACCAGCAAATTCTACCTACTGCTTGAAACTAGACTCAAACAACTCATCAAATATTTCCAGAGTAGTCATCTGTTATTATTCTGTGCAGCCATACAACCAGACCTTAGCCCTAAAATACCATCAACAAAAATTCAAGCAAGATAAGAAAAACAATTACATAAGCTATCAAAACATGAACCAATACAACACTTGAAAATTCTTGTCAGCCATCAGTAAACTTCTGTAGCCAGGTCATACCACAGAACCACTTCCTTGCCTAGCAAACGACAAAACAATAAAAGTCAGTAAACACATAATCATAATCAAATACATAATCAGTTAACCAAACTGGTAGAAGTAGCTAGTATTTAATGGCTGGCCTTAGTTTTTGTGTTATTTTGATGAAGTCCAATTTACAGGGATGAAAGCATTCAATTAAACTTTAATTTTGGCTATTGTAAGTGTTTTTTCCAGTTGTCTGACTTCCCACTGTGGTGTGCACTTCCCTCCCTAGATAAAACCATAGAATGCAAAGGTACCAAATACAGTGAGCATTGCATTTTATACATACAGTAACCTCCCTCTTACATAACTGCAACCCTTCTTTAGCACTGAAAAAAAAAACCTTCAAGTAATGTTACTAATACCATGTCTTCTCTTCAACTAGTTCCAACTTTCACTACCAAAAAAAAACTACTTGGGATGCTGTCAAATGATTTTTTGTACACCCACCATTCTTGCCCCAGATAATTTTCCATCTGAACACCTAAAGTTTGCTGCTGAAGCCCTGGCACTTCCAATCTTCATAGTGATAAACCACTCCCTGAGTGAAAACTATGTCCCTTCATTATGGAAGAAATCATACGTGCTATCATTACACAAAGGAAACATTTCAGCTGAACTTTCCAGTTTCAGACCGAGTGCTATTTTATCTCCCTTATTTAATGTACTAGATAAATATATACATTCCCAACTCCTGAAGTTCACACTTAATAACAACCTTCTATCAACAATACAACATGGCTTCTGGCAAGACCACAGTACTAATACAGCCCTTCTTAGCATTGCAGCTCTTATAAATCAAACAGAAATAAAGGTAAACTAGTATCTGTTGTTTTCCTTGAGCTCTCTAAGGCATTCAGTATAGTATCTCACACCCTTCTTATCAGCAGGTTATCCACTATAGGTCTAGATGCCGCATCATTCTCCTAGTTTAAAAACTTTCTCACAGAAAGATCCCAATAAGTGAAATGACAAAACTCTTATTCATCTTTCTTCCTTATTATAGTCAGAGTCCCTAAGGTTCCATCCTTGGCCCACTACTCTTTAGTATATTTATCAATGGCATTCATACAACCAGAAAATGTGCCATAATGGTGCAGTATGCTGATGATTTCACTATTCTATGTTTTGCTAACAACCTTGACAACCTAAAAGTTATGTATATAGACAAGAATCCTTTACATCCAGAGAAATCTGGCTTAACACTTCTCAGCTCTTTCTGAAGGCCAAAAATCTAAATTAATCATGTTTACTCCCAAACAGCATTCCAATCTGAAACTTCTTTTCTCAGAAACCTCATCTGCTCACACCCAAAAAGAAATTGTGCCCCATGCCAAACTACAAGCTGTCATTATAGACAAAAAAAAACTCAGATTTGATTAGCATATAAAGGAAATAGTCAAAAAGACTCACTAGAATCTGGGTGCACTATACAGGATACAGATCAAAGGATCATTTGTTGTTAAAGTCATAATGGAGAATTATAAAAAGTGGAAGAATTTAGGTATGGCATGGAAAGCTTACAAAAACATCATTTGACAGCATCCCACATTCATGGATAAAGGAGTGCTTACAGATATACAAGATACATCCTACATTTATCAATTATATTACATTGACCATGAAACAGAGTCAAACCATTTTGCAACTAAGTCATGATAAAGGACAGATTATTACCCAGGGATAAAAATTCAAATTCCATGTCAAGCAGAGTACCTCACTAGCCCTCTTTAAGAGGAACCTGGACGACTGGATGGGAAACAGAAAATATACCCCTGGGATCCCACCTGTGTCTCTGCCGGACAGGGGAAACAGGTGCTGACTTTGTGGGAACATGGGTGAAATTCTTGGTTAGGCTTAAAAGGGTCTATGGGGCCAATAGCCTAGTATCATCCTATGAACTTATCAACATTCCAGGGAGACTCTTTGTCACCGCTATTATTTTTTCTTGTTCTTGACCCATTAAGTTGGCTACTTAGCACATTAGATCATGGTTACAATTTGGCTCACACAAAACAACCAAGTGTAAAGACTTTTCATCTTTATGTGGATGATTTAAAACTATACAGTTCATCAGATGAGGAAGTGAAAGCACATCTGAAAGTGGTAAAAACTTTCACAGATTATATAAGAATGCTATTTGGTTTTGATAAATGTGCACAAACAACATTTAAAGCAAGAAAGCTACAGCACCAATAGATATCAGTCTGGGACAGGACTGTGATATAAAGCAACTTGAGCAGGAGTGAGTAAATAAATATTTAAGAAGTGATGAAGAATCAACAATAAAACATGAGCAAATGCAAACAAAACTCAGTGTTTAGAAGACTAAACGTAATACTGAAAATAGCCCTGACATCTAGGAACAAAGTCTAAGTTATAAACCAATTTCCTCTTCCTTTTCCAACTGGCCCCAAAATATATTGGATCAGTTGGACAGGAAAACAAGATAAATGATTCATGCTTAACAAATTACATATAAATATCAATGTATACCAATATTATATTCCTCTTTCTGAAGGATATATGGGCCTCCTCCAAACTGACTAAATGTATAGATCTGCAATTGTAGGATAGCATACTTATCTGTGGACTTCATCAGATCCAAGCATAGTAAAAGTTTTAAAACATGAGGAAAACAAGTCTAAATGGCTTCTCTGCTTAGTTTAGCAGAAGTATATCAATGTCAAGTGGGAATGGAAATCAAACCAGAAACAGACAAAAATCATGCAGCAACTGAATGTGCCAAAAAACAAAAGAAAGAATATAATGATCCATATGAGAAGGCAGGAAATGTGGAAAGGCATAAATATAATTGCAAGTACAGAAAACTCTTGGATCAATCTCATATCGATCAGGATCTGATGCAGAAATGGTTAAGGATAGGTTAATTTAAACCAAAACATGAAAGGTTAATATTGTTGGCTAGGATAGTGGACTAAATACATGTTGGTTTACAAAGTCCATTGGAAATGTGGAAGAAACAGACAAGTAAAAAATATACCACAAGAATAACAGCTTTAATGTCATTAATGAAATTGGTTTTGAAAAATAATTTTATTTATTTTGAAGGGCAATTGTTTAGACAAAAACAGGAGTGGCAATAGGGGAGGCATGCGCCCCTAGGTTTGTTAAATTAGTTATAGCCTAAAGAGAATCATTGCATATTTTTAACAGCAGATACCAAAACCCCTGGTCCCTTTATACCAGATTTCTGGGTGACATATTTATTTTATGGACAGATACTCAAGAGAAATTGAATTTGTTTACAGAATATATCAATGACATGGTCGATTTTTGAACTTCACTCACTGCATGAACCTCAAAGTTATTTCTTTTTTGGATATGTGGGTAATAGATTTTTTCAGGGATTTACAGACAGCCTACATTCTTGAATTCTTTCCTACATTTTGATAGCTGATAAGTGATTCAGCAGAAAAAAGCAGTGGTGAAAGGGCAGTTTGTTCTTTTAGCACAAACTATGTCCAAATTTAGTGCATTTGTGCATGAGTGTGATACTTTAACTGACATGCTCCCTAGGAGAGGTTATGCTTATCAATTTGTTAAGTCTATTAGGAATGAAGTGGTGAGGAAGCGAGAAAGGGGGTTTTATGTACCACTTATTTCCTACGTAGGGTAGGGATACCTAATAGATCTAGCTTTATCCAAAAGATTTCAGCAAATCCTTCGTCATGACATTCCCCTTGACAGTACCAACATTTCAGATATTTTAGTGAAAAACTGGGGTCTATTTAGGGAGAATAATGAATTACTAACAAGCTGGGAAATCGGCCTCTTATTATGTATAGGCAAGGTTGATCATTCAAGAATTATTTGGAAAGTGGAAGGTGATTAACTATGCAAAAAGTAATTGGCAACAACATAATGGGTCAAAAATTTGGTATGTTTGAGTGTGACCATTGTCATCAGTGTCCCATATTTTAACAGGTAACAGCATTAGAGTAAGAGGGAGGATTTTGCATAAAAATGGTCATTTTTCTTGTGATTCTAAAGGCATGGTTTCCATAGCTTTATGTCAACAGTGTTCAGTATTTTATATTGGTAAGACTAAAAGAAAATCAAAAAAGACTATTTATGAACACTGTTACAATATCCATAGGAAAAGAGTAATAATGCATTGGCTAAGCATGTTGAAGATTATGTGGACCATGTCTTTAAGTTTTATGTGCTGGAACAAGTTAAAATAGACTCCCATGGGGATTTTATGATGAAATATTGGAAAGCATGAACTCAGAAGGCAATTGTCTTTAGATGCTTTGAATTTCCCAGGTTTGAATGATATATGCTGTCTAAGTTGTATTTTAAAGGTCAAACATTTTGATGTATGATGTATTTTTAGTAAGTGTTCATAAATATTTTGTTTTTACTATTGATTGTTCTACAAATATTTTTCGATTTTTACCATGTTTTGATTACCAGCTTTCTTGGTTGATGTTAATCTGATGATGTTTTGGTGCAGCAAGTGGTGGTTCATTTTTCAGAGTTTGTATTTATTTGGTATTTTGGTGGTTTATTTTACCACCAATGCCATCCTTTGACTCCAATAGTATGTACACAACTGAGAATGCAACTAACACCTCTGATTTTAATTCATCTATGGTCAAACTTACTTTATTGCTGCAGCAAGTAAGTTAACAATTGGCTCAATCACAGAGAGTAACGGGTGAACAGACTAATTGTTTTAATGCTAGTGCCAACAAGGGTCATGGTAACTCCTTGGGCTTAACTTTAACCCTAATTACACCTCAATGTTTTAACATGCCTATTGATGTTATAGGCAATAAACTAGCTAAAAAGCCAGTGCAGATTGATATGTGGTTGGATAATCATTTCAAGATGAACATTGGGTTAAACAGAAGTTTTAATAGATATGTGTATACACAACTCAATGAATTCAAGAAGAAATTATCTAAGGATAAAAAACTGCAGTTTAGAAAAAAGTTATTTGCTCAACTGTATTGACATGAACCAGGTTCCTAAGGGGCTTTGTAGTTGGAAGTTCCCCAATGGTCTTGTTAGAGGTTTTGTATTGCATTCTAACCTATTGAGATTATTCAATAAAACTGCTTATGATATGATACGGTTGCTTATCAAAAGTAACACGCACCACATGGATGGTTTATTACATGATATTAACTCTCTGAAAAAGTCTATTTGTAGGGACCCTTTGTTAAACATGCTGCTAGATACAATAATATATTCAAGGAGGTGGATAGAATTTGTGATACTATTCTTCAATGGAAAATTTAAAAAATTTAGTGTAATATAGATGATTACCAGAATGGGAGTGCATACCCTGACCCACCCACAAGATCAACCAATCAGCAATGAAGCAACAAGATTGCCTGCAGAAGCTCGAACAGAAATGGTTCAAGCCAAGTGGTGGGCAGTGCTGATTCCAATGAGCCAATCCCTTAGGTTCATCTTCCCCAAGAAGGTTAGAGCATTTGAGGAACAGGAGCCACAGGTCAGATGACAGGAATCATATTCAATAGATGGACAAGAACATGTATATGCAACAAGGAGCCAGACCGAGGAGGAAGGGGAATGTGAAGAAAGCCTTCTGATGCTTGATCATTTTGATATTCCATATAAGGAGACTGTCAGAATTATTTATAACAATGGAAAGGACTTCAATGTGTATAATTACTCTTCAGCTTTTGTTGACAGCACCCACACAGACGTTTTGGCTAAAGGTATGACTTTTGTTCCAGTTAAAAGAGCAGCTGTGATCAATGTTTTGGTTGAATTAAAAATTATACCTTTGGAGATTGAACTTTCTTATTTTGTTTGACACAGACAATGGTTGTACACCAAAATGTAGCCCTAGTAGACCTATGGCTTTTAAACCCCCTCTTCACTGTTTGTTGCAAACATTTGAAAAAATTTGTGACTTGTGTGATGATGTGAGGTAGTGCCAGCTATGGCAGGAGAAGTAAAGCAGTGGATGTGTAACCACAGCTAGCTGGAATTTGGTATAGAATTATATGTCATTTGCATATCAAACTGATTTGTACAGATGCTTGTGTTGAAAAATGTATTTGTAAAGTTGCTTGTTTTAAAAATGTATCAACAATGTGCCCTGCTGGACAGAAAGCAAATACACATCTATATCAGGCTGTACAGTACTCTAACTGATTAAATGTATACATTGTAACAGAGAACATGAGAAGAGAAGAGATTAAGCTCAGCTGCAGCTAACTTTGAGAAATAGTAAGAAAATAATTATTAATTTAGTCCATAAACTATCTTACAGTTCTCAGTGCAACCAGAGGCAAAAAGTCTGTACTAGACAGCTTCCTACATTGTCATTGGGGTGAACTAATTGGAACTCTGGAAGGCTGGAGGTTTGAAATTGTGTTATGACTTCCAGGAGCTGCAGCAGATCTTAACAAGGCTCTGTGTATGTGTATTATTGACACCTAGGTGTTAAATCCTGGCAATTTCAAGCAATTTGGGTTACATGGGAACCAGAAGTCAGATGACCAGATGTATGTGACATCATTCTGTAATCCATCAATAAAATGATACTTTAATACTAGGTGAGACTGAAGTCTCATTGCATTCTGGTTTTGGAACCTGACAAAAAAGGATAACTCACCTACTTCATTTTGCCTTGGTCTAGTAAGTAAACAGGGAATAATAATTCTTTAGATCAGTTAGGAAAATAAAGTGAGATTAGTTAAGTATTGTTTTTCTGGAACTGTGTGAACTTGTCTACCTGTGTTATTTTTAATATTTCCTGTGATTGAAACTCTGATGTTTATTGTAAATAGATATTTAGTATTTTCATGCGCTTTTATAATTTATTATTAAATATATTTAAACTTTTCATTGTGTCTGGTCCTTTAGAGAATATTTTAACCTTTGAGAGTATTTATATCTATTGTGACACTGTGGCCACTAGTGGAAGCCTGGTTGTTTAGTCAACATTACCATTTGTATTAATATTAATTTCACTCAGTATAACTGGGTACCCTTGTAAAAGCCTTGGAGTAGCTGGCTTTGGGGTGCCTGGTGGCAGTGTAACTACCCTGCAGTTTAGGCAGAATGAAGCCGCTAGTAAATCTGTGCCACCCTTTCCATATATGTATATATATATATATATATATATATATATATATATATATATATATATATATGTGTGTGTGTGTGTGTGTGTGTGTGTGTGTGTGTGTGTGTGAAAATCAAATATCAAAGTGAAATATCAAAGTGCATGAGTGTCAGCTACTTGGAGCTGAAACACGATGCACTAGTTTCACAGACAGAGTGGTGGAGAACTTGGCTTGGACCTTAAATCTGAGGTCTCATTTCTATAGCTCTGCTAGAGGTGAAGTCTTACTGGGAACCTGGAAACCCATAGCCTGGACTGAGTCTGTTCCCTGTGTGCTCTTAAGGGAAGTTGTGTTTGATGCACAGACTTGCATCTGGAAATACTGGGTGTATCCATTTTTGTTCCAAGTGAACGTCCCTCTCCAGTGCCAGTGGTGAGGATTTAGGCTACTTGATTGCTGGCACAGAGTGGGGATGTCACAAGTTGGACTTTAGATGTTTATTAAATAATTTGTACTGTTGCAATTCTCCTATTTTTTTCAGTAGGGAGCAAAATATATTAAACAATCTTTGTGGTAGCTGTAAAGTGCAGGTTATGAAACCCAATAAAGGGGGAGGAATGTTCATCATGAATAAAACTGACTATTCTACCTGCGTGAATGCTTTATTGATTTATGATGCTTATGAGGAGGTTTCCTGTAATGAAGTGAATGTTGCTTATATTAAAATTGATTTACAGCTAGATAATATGCTTTTGCTGGGACATATAGACAAGGATGAATATTGCTTTATGTTTAATAATAAGCCCCATCGTCCCAACAACTTTGGTATTCCATAGAGAAATAAATCTGTTGAACACCCTCCACACTGGGACCCATCATTTTTTTTATTGCTAAATATTTGGATCTTACATTGAAGGATGTGATAAAAATATACCACAGATCTATAAAGATTCATGGAATTTTTTTGAGAAAGTTGGTAAAATACCATTTTGTAGTGAAGCCATTTCTTTTAACTATTGATGTAAAGGATTTGTAAATGGTTATTCCCCACGGAACCGGGTTACAGGGGTTCGGTGACTGTTTGAACACGTGCACTTTCTTCTCTCTGACAAGAATAACAGCTTTAATATCATTAATGGAATTGGTTTTGAAAAATAACTTTATTTATTTTAAGGGCATTTGTGTAGACAAAAAAGTAGAAGTGGGGCTGTTTGCTAATTTAGTTATGGCCCAATGGGAATCATTGTATATTTTTAACAGCAGGTACCAAAACTGCTGGTCCCTTCATACCAGATGTCTGGTTGGCATATTTATTTTATGGACGGATACTCAAGAGAAATTGAATTTGTTTATAGATTATATCAATAGCAGAGTTTATTTTTTGAAGTTCACTTACTGCATGAACCTCAAAGTTATTTCTTTTTGGGATATTGTAATTAAAAAGAATTATGTGGGTAACAGATTTTGTTTGGATATTTACAGAAAACCTACATTCTCAACTTGTTTCCTACATTTCGATAGCTGTCAACTGATTTACCAGAAAAAAAGTGGTGGTGAAAGGGCAGTTTGTTCATTTTGCATAAATGGTGTTGGAATTCGATGCATTTGTGCATGAATGTGATACTTTAACTGGCATGTACCTTAGGAGATGTTATCCTTATCAATTTGTTAAGACCATTAGGGATGAAGTGGTGAGAAAGAGAGAAAGTGGGATTTATGTAATACTTATTTCCTATGCAGGTGTAAGGATGCCTAATAGATCTAGCTGGGTCCACAGGGATTTCAGAAAATGATGCATCATGATATTTTTCCTTGAAAGTACCAACATTTTATACATTTTAGTGAAAAGCTGAGGTCTATTTAGGGAGACTAAAGAATTACTGAACAAAATGGGAAATCATCCTCTTATTACGTATATGAAAGGTCGATCATTCAAGATTTATTTGGAAAGTGGTAGGTGTTTAACTATTCAAAAGTAGCTGGCAACAACATAATAGACTTCCCATGCATGTCAAACAGAGTACCTCGCTGACCCTCTTCAAGCGCAACCTTGATGAGTGGATAGGAAACCACAAATTTGTCCCAGGGATTATACCTATGTCCCTCAATGATAGGGGCGACTGAGGTTTCATTTTTGGGGATAATCTCTTGGATAGGCTTGTAAGGGCCTTAGGGCCATTAGCCTAGTAACCTCCTATGATCCTATGATAATGGGTCAAAAAAACAGTATGTTTAAGCATGGCCATTGTCATCAGTGTCCCATATTTTAATGGGTACCAGCATTAGAGAAAGAGGGAGAATTTTGTATATAAAAGATCATTTTTCTTGTGATTTTAAAGGTGTTGTTTACATAGCTTTATGTCAACAGTGTTCAGTATTTTATATTGGTAAGACTAATAGAAAATTAAAGGAGTATATTTATGAACATTGTTACAATATCGGTAGGAAAAAGAGTAATAATGCATTGACTAAGCATGTTGAAAATTATGTGGACCATGTCTTTAAGTTTTATGTGCTGGAACAAGTTAAAATAGACCTCTGGGTAGGGAAATTTTTAATGAAATATTGGAAAAGCGTGAATTCAGATGGCAGTTGGCTTTAGATGCTTTGAATTTTCCAGGGCTGAATGATATATGCCTTATAAATTGTATTTTAAAGGTCAAACATTATGAAGTTATTGTATTTTTTATTAAGTGTTCATAAATATTTTGTTTTAATATTGATTGTTCTACAAATTTGTTTTTGTTTTTAGTGTGTTTTGGTTGGATGTCTTGTATCATGTGATTGATTGGTGTTACTTTTAGTGTTCTATAATTGCCTGTTTCCTTGTTCTGATTAAGTTATGTTTCACTGGGAATGAAAGCACTTAATTAAAAGTGTAGTTTTTAATTTTGTGGTTGGTGTAACACTGTTGGTGCTTTGGTGCAGCAAGTGGTGGTTTGTTTTTTATGATATGCTAATGGCAGAGGATCTGTATGTGGCAAGACTGTTGCATTGCAGACTGTGCAAACATTACAATATTGAAGTTGAGAAAAATTGAAAACATTAGCCACAAAGCATTATAGAGAAGGATGAAGTTTATATCACATGGGATCACCCATTGCAAACAGCTCAACTAGATATAGTAGTCCGTGAGAAAAAGACAAAAGTAGCATTGATCATTGAAATTGCTACACCCAGTGATTTCAGTGTCTTATGTCTTATGTAAAGAGAGACACAAAGTCATAAAATACCAGGATTTGCAGGCAGAAATGAAGGCAGTGTAGAAAAAGGATACCCAAAAAGTTCCAATATTGATAAGTGCAAAGGGTCTCATAAAAAATTATTTACAGTTGTATTTAGATATGCTACTAATACATGTAGCTCCATATGAATTACAGGAGTCATTGCTGGGTACATTGTGAGTGCTGCAAAGAGCACTTTTGGCTAACATCAAAGATTAAAACAGTATTAATTTCACAAATGTTAATCATACTTTGACTTAAGAATAAGGTCAATTCCCAGCATGGGACTAGACTTGGAGAAATTAAACTGATCAAACCTTATCTAACTACTGGATCTAGAATAAACCTTCCATCTACCTTTCTACTTCCCACCTTACTGTATGCATCTCCTATACTTGTCAATCTACAATATACACTCTTCCTCCTCCTGCAGAATCAGTGTTACAATAAAATAGCTAAATTCGCAACTAACATGCATACAAAGTCCCATCACTACCTAATCTTAAAACAACTCTTCTGGGTAGAGCTCCTTCACATTTTTCACTTCTCTCATATTGGATTTGCCCTATAATTAAGAAGCCCAAAAAATGCCCAGCCCTATCCAATGCCCTTCAACTCTATACACCCAAAAGACCCTTTGTTCTACAGACCAACCCCCGCTCCATGATCCAAATGACTTAACTCACGTATTCACAAATTGCTTATACTCCTCATATTATATTTATTTTATTTATTTACACAACTCATTTATTCAGAAATTGTTTATATTCCTCATATTCTATTTATTTATTTTATTTATTTAACATTTGTTTACCGGGAAAGTCCAACTGGACGCAGGTCAATTTTCAGCGGAGGCCCAGAGAGATAAGCTCCAACAATATGAAAAACAAACTAACATTATACCACAAGAAAATATGACAGTACACATCAACAATGACAGTACACATAGCAAATATAAATAAAAGAAAATGATGACACCTTAGCAATTTTAACAAAATTTGTACATTAAAGAGTATATTGTATTATACAAACTAGACTAGCATATATATTGGTTTCCGGCATGTAGCTCACAAGATATTTCCCTGTGAGCTAGATCTTCGAAACCAATTGACTGCAACAGCAATTTGCCATAGAGCAATATGGCTGAATAGCATAGCTGCTGCAGCTGTATACTATGCACAGTAATTCTACAACTGGTGGCGATCCTTACAGACAGCTGCCCGGCCGTATTCTAGCAGGGACTGCTGTACTAGATGTGTACCACATTCTGTATTCTCATGTAAGGAATGCATTTATTGTATTATTTATTTATTTTATTGTCAGACGTCTGCTTCATATTTTTGGTCTCTTCC
Source organism: Protopterus annectens (assembly GCF_019279795.1). Taxonomy (NCBI): domain Eukaryota; kingdom Metazoa; phylum Chordata; order Ceratodontiformes; family Protopteridae; genus Protopterus; species Protopterus annectens. The sequence continues at coordinate 1,515,461,198 of NC_056743.1, forward strand.
TTATAAAGTTTGTAGTTTACTAGCAAATCAGTAGGAACTAAGGACATTAAATAATGATAGGCATTTGAGTATCAGACTTCCTATCCTGCTATGATAGCAATATTTATAACCTGTCCCTGATTTTAGACCTTTCTGTTCCCCATTATTTGTGGCTTTGTCCAGAATTTCTGTGCCAAGATGTTGCGAGGTATGGCTCTTAACCCACTCTTGTTTATACTGATGATGGACTACATCAACATGCAGGAGATTAACAAGGCTGCTGTATGCAAACAAAGTGGCAAAAGAAGCAGATTTCAAACAGGAATTTCATCAAACACAGAGGATTAAAATGTAAAACTACGGGCATATGGGATGGAAATGAGTATAGAAAAGGCAGTGGTTAGAGCAGAAAATTTAAGCAATCAAAAGAAACTGAAAACTGAGATAAAAGGGAAAACAATCAAACAGGTTAACAGCTCCAAGTATCTTGTACATGTGGATGAGTAAAACAGAAAGGAGAATGACGTGAAATCTACAATCGGTGGTGTGCAGCCAACTGGCACAAAATGTCAGGCATGTGTAAACAACAGAGGTGTGGCCAGTGTTGTGTATGGCAAAGATACTCAAGCAGTGAAGGCAGATCAGCTGAGGAAGTTTGAGATGAAGGAGAAGAAGTGCCTGAACAGGTAGCAAGATGCACACTGATATACGGAAAAACGTGAAGAAATCATCATTGAAGCCAAAGTATCCACAATTGCAGAGAAGGAACAGATGATGAACAGATTGTGATGTTTCAGTTACATGTGTAGAAAAGCAGAGGAGTTCATCAAGCAGATAAAGGACAGACAGGAAGAAGGTGAGAAGAGGTGAGGACAACCAGTCAAGAAATAAATGAAATATAAGGAAGAAGGTAGCAGACTGCTACTGAATCAAGAGGTGTGGCAACCCCAACCCTATGAAAACAGGAAAAGGGGTGATGATGATGATTTTGATAATGATGATGATGATGATGATGATGTCTGTCAAGAGTTGGCATTGTGCCATGTTAATGCACTGCTCCGGGCATCTAGTCCATGAGATTAAATTATAAGACATATTGTTATAGTTTTGACATGCTTTGTATATAGGGTAGACACTTATACTTTATAGTTAGCTTCTTATTATGACTTTGTTCATAATGTTCAGCCTGTTTTTTAAAAAAATGAGATATGTATAGGATAATAGTAACAATCATAATAATGTTCTGAATGTCTCAACCTTAAATAAAGAAAAATGTAATCTGCCTGCTGTGTATTATGACTGTCATCTCCTCTTATGTAAGTGCATTTTGTTTTGTAAATAATGCTTCCCATTCCTCTTGCCATGTTCTTTTTATGTCCATTATAGAGATTTTGATTGAACATTGTGCTGTTTGTATGAATAATACTATTTCACAATACACATCACTTATTCATCATACACTGTGCAGATTTCACAATAAAGCACACTCAGTAATTCTACATTGGTGACACTAGTAGCTATATATATGCATGGATCCCTGAACTGCATATGTGCTGATTAATGACAAGTGTTACACCCATGTCAGTGACAGACTTGGAGTCATAAGGGTACTTCACACAAAAATGCATCTTTTTTAGTGGGGTGTACATGCACATCAGAGGCAGTATGGCTCAGAGATGCTGTCTGCTCTGAGAACTCCTGTGTAGCTTGAGTGTGGTGCCTCACAGTTACAGGACATCTACCAAACACTGGTAAGGCTGTGGTTTGAAACTCTCCCTGCACAGACCAGTTATAAATGGAGGATGTATGTAATGCCTCCAATGTTACTGCTGCAGACAATGTTACTATCATCTAGCTGTGTCATGTACATGCCATGATGCCACCATCATTGTCAGCCACAGGTGACCTGATGACATCAAGCATGTGTTATCTAGGTGTGATGGACCCTTACCAGTGGGACCTGTGAGGCCATACATGGAAATGCCTAATCTTCTTGTGGTAGGTATACTGGTAGTTGACACAATATGTGATTATCATATGGACACATACAAACCTTGTGCAGGGTGCTGCATTTAGAAACCTGAGATATCTGGAAAACACAGATGCTGAATAACTTCTGTCTCACGTACAACATAGCAATGTGAAAGCTAATGCTAACCTGATTTATCTCCTACAGATATCATGCAAGTCATCACCAGCCCAGCTTCCATATCTACCTACCTCCAGGTATGAGGGTCCACTTCCTATCTCCAGTCAGGGACACCAGGAACTCCTCCACCTTTATGAGTTGCTTCTAAGTTGATGATCCATCTTCTGTAGTGGACATGTCCTTGGTAATGTCTTGTGTCTTATTTTTGGCATGCAGTACCATATTGGTTACCCTTTGCTGAACCTGATATATACTCCATTAATATCCATCAACAACACTGATGTCCAATATCACTCTTTGTTACAACTGATCCTAACAGGCTTTGTTCATATTATGTTTGGCCAAGATACACATGCCATGCATGTGGAGGGTCTGCAATAACACATCAGACTCCTGGGTGGTGAACTTTTCCAGCCATTGCCTTCCTGATGAACATATGACAAGACAAGTACACCTGTGTTCTACACATATCAGACACTCTGTATGTGCATGGTTGTCTGAGGGCATCCAGTATGATGTGTTGCAATGATTCCTTCCATTCTCTACAAGCTATAACAAAAGTCATGTTATCGTGCTACCCCTACCTGCAGCAGTGCATTGAAGCTCTCTTCATTTCTACACACCCTGTAGTTCATATGTCATTCCTCACCACATGTACAAGGTCCATTGTTTCCTGTGTGGCATGTACTGCCCTATATGCAGTTAGCCTCCTATGTGTTTCCCAAAACTGGACTGGACATGACAGTGTCATACCACTGTGCTATGTTTCCACATCTACATGCACTACTTCCTCTTTGTCGCTGTTGCTGTCATCCACCGTGGGATTTGAGTACAGTATAGGACTACATTACCAGGTATTTGTTTTCCTTCAATAAGCATATTTCGACCACATTGTCAAGTGTTTTGTTTTCCTTCAGTATGCATACTTCAAAGTCCATTGTCTTAATTCATTAAACTCCTGATTCCATGGTTACCTGTCTTTCCTCAACTTCTCACAATATGGCATCACTGCTTTACATTATGCTAATATGAACCTCTTAGCATGGTGCTTAAGTTAATGAAAGAATTTAATGCAGATGTTTCTGAATTGCCTCCTTAACACACTGTACTATCTGTTCTAGGTGGTGCTATCCTGTCATTCATGCACAGCCCAAGGATGGGGACAAATGTATGGTTTACAATGGCTGAGTGCATGTTCCCTGGGCCCTGGGCAGTTTTAAACCATGGGTCCGCACCCTCATCACACACTTCATCTTTAGTGAACTACACATAAATGCACATGTTCTCTTGAATTCACCTTACTGCCTGTTTTAAACAATAAAAGACTACTTGAACTGCTGTTACCATAACTCACCAATGTCCTTACATACCATTTACAACCATCTGACTATGCACACTTAAAATATCTGACTATGATAAAAAAGCCACACTAAAGTACTTCATGTTGTTTTACACAATTGCAAACTAGTCATGCAAAGCCAAACTAATGACTGTTTAACTTGATCACTGCAGCATGCTAAGGCATTCACATTCAAAGACAGCTCCTGAACATAGCAACTAGACCTCAGTTGTTGAAAGTGTACAGCTCAAATGACTAATTACAGTAGAAATAAAAAATGAGAGACACAATACTGTAGTTCATTTATTTCATACAAACATAAAATAGCCCACATATTCCTCCTTATTTCACACATATATACACTAATCATGTAAAGCCAGGCTGTTCAAACTGATCAAATGACAACAGGGTGCAAGTTACCTTCATCAACAGAAAGCAACCAGCAGTTATAGACATTTTGCTGTGTACAACTGATTTGATTGCGATAAAATGCAATACCTCTCAATACCTTTGTGCAAGAATTGGGGATAATGCCAAAAAAAACATTAGGGACAATGGTCCAAAATGATAGACAGATATTAAATATTGTTCATTTTGTATTGGCATGCATTTTCTGAAGTATATGAAGTCTGAAACTCAAACATCTGCTGTTATTTGGTGAATGCATTCTTAAACATTTGCCAGAAAAACACAATCTTTATGCAGAACACAACAAACATATGATGCAAAAATCAGGGACAGTAGACAGCAACCAGCCATATCAGAGTTTCACACCAACAAAGCAATACGTATTCCAACTTATTTTACACAAATGCACACTAGTCCTGCAAAGCTAGATGGTTAGCTGAGAAAATAATACAAGAGTTAAGTTACTTTCATCCTCAAACAGATCCTGTGCCTACCCAGCAATTACCGCCTCTTTGCTGAGTACACCTCTCTGACAATGATTAAAATATAAAGCATATGGATTCTTGGCTGACCAGAGCACAATGACAGCACTATGGTCCCATACAGATGAAATCCTTCTCAATATGGATAAGGAATACCTTTCAGAAGTTGTTTTCAAAGTCAAAGGAAACTTTATTGCCATACAGATCAACACAGAGGAAAAAGTGCATATCACTGCACAAAATTTTGATACTCAGGCTCGTACCATAAGAATGACAGTTTACAGAAGGAAGATAGGTTAATAAAAAAATTAAATTAAATAAAAATAAAAATAAATTAAAAAATATATAAAAAATTAAACAAAGTAAAACAAATTTGAAAGCTGTTTACAGCAGAAACACATCAAATACAACAGCAGGAATAGACTCAGTAGAAATATAAGGCTATGCAAAAAACAGTACTATAATAAAGAGAGGCACAAATGTAAACTTACCCACCACCAACATATACCATAAACTTACAGTTCATAGTTTTCCTAGTGCAGATACAGACGTACGAAGTGAGCGATTCAGAGAGTTTATGTAAACAATGAGATATTGTGCACAAATAAATGTTTTACCCATGTAGTGTGTTAGGCTATGGGTGTGTTATTCAGCAGTCTGATAGCATGTGGGAAGAAGCTATTATGGAATCTGGACATTCTGCATGTAATGCTTCTGTAGCACTTCCTTGTTGGCAGGAATTTGAACAGGCCAAGAGGCGGATGGCGTATATCCTTCAATAGTTTTTGGACTCTGCCATAGAATCTGTTTGAATATATGTCCTGTAGGGATTTAAGGTTGGAGCCAGTGATCTTTGTGGCCTGTTTAACAATCTTATCCAGTGCCTTCCAATCAGCTTGAGAGCAATTTCCGTACCAGACAATGATGTTTGTCAGTACACTCTCAATTGTGGCTCTGTAGAAGGTGAGTACGACTTGTGGGGGGAGGTTAATGCTACAAAGTCTCCTAAGGAAGTGGAGATGTTGTTGGGCTCTCTTTATAAGGTAGGAAGTGTTTGTGGCCCAACTTAGGTCTTGCGAGATATGCACCCCAAGGAATTTGGTGCTATTTACTCTCTCCACTGCAGCACCATTGATGATGATAGGGATCTGTGACTTTTTTCTTCCTAAAATCAATGATGATTTCCTTAGTTTTCCCAACATTTAGTGCTAAGTTGTTCTCAGTGCACCAGTGAACAAGTTGGTTCAATTCATCCCTGTAGCCCCCCTTGTCTTCCTTCTTGATAAGGCCAATTACTATGGTGTCATCTGCAAATTTGATGATTCTATTTGACTGATGCATAGCTGTACAGTCATGTGTTAGAATTGTGAAAAGAAGTGGACTGTGTATGCAACCTTGTGGGACCCCGATGTTTAGGGTGATGTTGTTTGAGTAGTGCTTTCCAGCTCAAACTATTTGTGGCCTTTCAGTTAGGAAGTTGAAGATCCAGTTACATATTGTGTTTTCTATGCCCAGTTTACTCAGCTTAGACAGCAGTTGTTGTGGAATAACTGTATTGAAGGCTAAGATGAAGTCTATGAACAGCATGCATGCGTAACTGTCCTTATTTTCCAGGTGGTGCAAGGTGTGATAATGTGTTAAGGCAATGGCATCCACAGTAGAACGATTTGGCCTGTATGTGAATTGTAAAGGATCAAATTTAGCAGGTAGGCAAGATGTTATATGATCCTTGACCATTTTTTCAAAACACTTCATCACTACTGAGTTAAGCGCAATTGGTCGGTAATCATTTAATGATGCTGGATATGGTTTCTTGAGCAGAGGGATGTTGCTCTTAAAGCATTTGGGCACTTTTTCCTGGCTAAGACATATATTGAAAATGCCTGTGAAGACTGGTGCCAGCTGATCAGCAAAGTTTTTAAGTAGCTTCCACGGGATTCTATCCGGACCAGCTGCTTTGCCCAGATGAACCCTACGTAGGTTCTTAAGTACTTCTTCCAGGATGAGGCATAGAGATGTGGCATCTTCATTTGCAGGTAGTCTCTCTGGTGATGTTGTATTCGATTCCTTGAATCTGCTGAAGTAGATGTTTAGTCTATTCAAAAAGTCTGGGTTATCATCACATCACTTGGATGGTGGCTTATAGTCTGTGATGTTTTGGACCTCTCTCCGCAGCTACCCGGGATCTTTCTGGTCAGAGAAGTGTGTCTGTATTTTTAGACTATAGGCCCATTTTGCTGCTCTCATACCTTTGTTCAAGTTAGCCCTGGTCTTTTTCAAAGCCTCTTTGTCTCCAGCCTTAAAGGCAGCATTACGTGCACTCAGTAATTCATATACCTCACTGGTAAGCCAAGATTTTTGGTTGGCTCTGATGATTATATCTTCAGGGTAGTGACATCCTCCATACATTTTGTGATGTATCCACAACCATTTCAGTGTACTCATCCTAATTAATATATTGATTTGTGGTGGCAGTCTCTTTAAATAGATTCCAGTCAGGGCATTCAAAGCAGTTTTGCAGAGCTGCGACAGCACTTTCAGGTCAGATCTTTATTTGCTTCCTGAAAGGTTTTCCCTTACTAGCATTGGTTTATAGGCAGGGATAGGCAGGACAGAAATATGATCTGAGCTACCAAGATGGGGGGTAGAGAACTGCCTTGAATGCCTGTTTGATATTTGAGTACACTTGATCAAGAGTGTTTTCACCTCTTGTAGAGAGGTTTACATACTGTTGGTAGTTTGGCAGCACACTTTTCAGTTTGGCCTGATTGAAATCCCCAGCTAAAATGTTGACACACTCTGGGTTCTTATAGGTTTATAGGTTCATAGGTAGGTACTGGGCTATCTGCCCAAAGGCATTTATAAGCCTAGCCAGAATGTGTTGGCTTTCGCTGCCCCCTTAGATTAGTTCCTTGTGCCTCTGTCCAGCAGAGCCACTGAAGTGAACCCCGGGGTAAACTTTCTGTTTCACATCCACTCGTCAAGGTTTCTCTTGAAGAGTATTAGCGAGGAGCTCTGCCTAATGTAGATTGGAATCCTGTTCCAAAGCATGGGGAGTCTCTGGGACAGGAATCTATCCCTCCAGCACGTCCTATGTATTGTTGTGGTGAGGTTTAGATCCCTAGAGTGTGTGGCTCAAGGGGATATGGTTTCCTTTAGGTGGAGCATGTCCATCAATTCTGGGTTGGACATGGCCTTGTATGTCAGGCAGAGATTACCTCTGAGTAGGCGGTATGCAACCGAGTACAGCTGGAGTTTCTTCAGTCGAGCTGCATAGGTCATCTCTTTGAGGCCAGTGATCCTCTTGGTGAGGTACTTCTGTGGTCTTTCCAGCTGTTGCAGGTGTCTTGTAAGGTACATCCCAAATGGGGTGTTGTACTCTATGATGGGTCTGATGAGTGATGAGTAGAGGGGCACAATGACCTGGATGCGAACCCTTTTGCGATTAGGTGGGCCACATAGAAGGATTTTCTAACCACTTTGGCAATGTGATTATCAAAGGAGAGATTACTATCTACTTGGGTCCCCAGATCCCTTATTACGTCTTCAGTATTTAGGGGACTACCACCTATGTGGTAGTTTGTGGGTACTTTGTTTTTTCCAAAGGGGATGACTATGCACTTTTTGGCATTTAGCTTGAGGCCATGATTTTGACACAAGGTATCCATCTCAGTAAGACCCTTTTGGAGGATGTCTGTGTCAGCCGGAGAGTCAATTATAGCCCCTATTTTGCAGTCATCTGCGAACTTGGTCAGCCATAGTTCTCCTGTGCATGCCTGTACCTTTGAGAAGTTTATGCCGAATAGGAGGGGTCCTAGGACTGAGCCCTGGGGAACGCCACTTTTAACTGGTTTAGAGTCGGACTTAGTTCCAGCAACACTCACCATGTGGGTTCTGTCCAGAAGCCAGTTGGCAACCCATCTTGTGACATAGAGGTTTATGTTCAGGCTGGTGAGCTTGTCTATAATATCAGAATGGGGACTGGTGTTGAAGGCCTTTGCAAGGTCTAGATTGGCTCTGTGTACCACCTTTCCCTCGTCTATAGCTTTGGTAACTGCCTCAAAGAAGTCCACCAGGTTTAGGAGGCATGATCTGCCCTTAACAAAGCTGAACTGGGTAGGGTCCACTGTTTGGAGGTTCCCAATGTCTCTGTTAATGAGTTCCATGATGATGCGCTCCAAAGCCTTGCAGACCAAGCTAGTCAGGCTTATAGGATGATAGTTCCCGGGGTCTGGTGTGGCTCCACCTTTGTGGAGCAGAATAACCATTGTTGTGTGCCACTCTATGGGTATGTAGCCTGTGGAGAGGCTGGTTTTGAACAGTGTGTTTAGGTGAGGGGTTAGTTCATCTTTGAGCTCATGTAGGACACAGCCTGGGACACCATCCAGTCCCATTGATGCTGTGTTTTTGGCTTTGGAGAGGGTTGTTTTAACCTGAGTGACTGTGATTTCAGGGGCTCTACATTCTTCTGGTATGGTTATGGGCCCTTTTGGGGGTGAGAGTGAGGGGTGAAATTTTTACTGAACCTGTCTGCCAGAATGTTGGCGATATCAGTTGTTTCAGTGTATTTTGTGCCATTCTGCACTAACTCTGAGCAGATCTGAGCAATGCCACTTAGATTCTTGACATAGCTAAAGAATGCCTTGTGGTTATCTTTGGAGTCCTTGGCAATTTTTCTTTTAAAGCTAGCCTTGCATGATTTTATGAGGGATCGTATTTTCTTGGCTGATACTGATCAGGGATGTCTTCCCTTCTTGGGATTTTACTCTTTTCTGTACTAGTTTTCTCCTTCTATTGTATAGCTTGTTTATGGCAGGGGTCCACCAGACTGTTTTTCTTTTCTTGGAGGAGTGAGTCTTGGTTTTGCTTGGGATAGCATGATCCACACAGTCTTGTAGGTGCCCGTAGAATGCATTAGTAAAGGATTTTCAGCTTGAACAGTGTTATCCTTTAGCATGGGGGCTTTGAAACTTTCCACCTTGGTCTTAAGTAACGTGAAGTTTGCTTTTGAAAAGTTTTTCATGGTGGTTTCCTTGCCCAGGGGTGGGGGTGGAATGTGGATATCCAGAGTGATTTGTTTATGGTCAGATCTAACCAGCGAGGGGTTGACCTCTGGTGTGGAACACCAGTCGCCCATGTTGGTGATGACCAAGTCCAATATGTTGTCACCTCTGGTTGGAGTGTTGACCAGTTGATGCAGGGTGTTTTGAGTTTATAAATTCTAGGAAATGTTGGGCAAGGGAGTTAGTACTTGAGTAGTTCTCCCAGTTAATGTTTGGGTAATTGAAATCACCCAATATTAGGGTGTTTGGTAGGACCTTTATGTTTCCCAGTGTTTCCAGAAATGTGGAATGGGGGTCCTGGGACATGGTGGGTGATCTGTAGCAAGCTACAATTTGAATTGTAGTTTTGCCCATTGTTAGTTGTACATGGATGATCTCTGAAGCATCGTGCTGTACCACTAACCTGGAGGTGTGGGTATCCTTCATGAATATGGATACGCCCCCACCTTTTATATTTCAGTCCGGGTTCTGTGGCCGAAATGTATGGTATGAGTTGTAGCCTGGTAGTGCTGGGGTGCTCTCTGGAGCTTTAAACCAGGTTTCTGTTACTGCACATATATCGATTTTCTCCATACTGAGGAGTGCCTCGAGTGCGTGCATTTTGAGGTTTAGACTTCTGGCATTGAGTAGCATTACCCTCAGTTTTTTGTTAATTGTGCTATTTACGGCAGTGGGTTTGTCTTTTGAGCCTTGCCTAAAAAAAAGGCACTATGGGGGTGGCAAGAGCCTTGGCCAGTACTCAAAAGCTTAAGGGTGACAGGTGCAAGCCGTCTCTAGCGAAGCAGCGTGGTTTGTCAAGCATATCATCCCAGGCAGACAGACAGTGGATCCCCTTTGAATGACACCAGAAACTTAGCCAATTGTTGAAATTGATAATTTTTTCTTTATACAGTGGTATCATTATTGGTGAGGGCAGGATGCTACTCAGGGTCAGGGTCATACCGGCCTGAGCTACGTGATCAGAGAGCTCTTCCATGTCTCTTTTCATGTAGCCCAGGGAGGTACGGTTCAGGTCATTCACACCAACATGGATAATGACAGAGTCATATTTGTACTTGTTCTGGAGTGACCTGAGTGCTTGTGTTATGTGGTGGATCCTGGCACCCGACAGGCATCTAACAGTAACCTTCTCCTTGTTCAGCCTAGTGAGTGGGATGTCAGTGTGCCTGACTATAGAGTCACCTATTACTAGTGTGTTGGGTATGTTCTTTTGACTTAAGGGCTGCGACCACGTGGCACACTGGTTTTGTGATGTATGCGTTCCATGGTTTGTGTTGGGGGGGTGGAAGTTCCTTGGATGTCCGCTTTGGAGGTTGCTTTTGCAGATTTTTATTTAGAGCCTCCGAGCATGTTTTTGTGCATTTATGTGGGTGTTTTGTCAGTGCTGGTTTAATGGGTCTATGTGAGACTGGTGGTGTGATGCAAGTATTTCCCTTCTGTTCTTGACTGTCTGATCCAGTCTTGGGTTAAGAGAGCTTAACCTCCAGTTTGGCTATATAATTGCATTTCTCACATGTATTAGTGTTTGGTGGTAGGTGGAGAGGGTTGTCTGTGTATATGAGGCAGTTGTAACATTGCCTCAAAATGCCCAGATTCACCAGTTGGACTGGAGAGTACACCTGAAACTGCCCTTTGGATATGCCTGGATAGGTACAGTGAACTGTTTTACTGATTGGCTGGTAAGGTCGAATAGAGAGCCTTGTCCTTCTGTACAGTACAGGGGGTTCTAGTGCTAGGGTTTATAAGTGCTTGCTATGAGTTTTGAGCAAGTGCTGGGCTGAGAAATGAATAGTTTGAGTACTTAAGTTGAAAGTTTGTCTAGTTCCAAGGGAAAAATTAAAGAGGAGACTTTGTGGAACCAGGAATAGTTATACCCTAGCTAACTGGCCCTGCCCGGCGTGCAAAACCAGGCAAATGCATTTTTTATAGCAGGGAAATGAAAGCAATAGAAATTAGCCCAAAAAGGCCAATAAACTACTAATTACTGAGCTGAAACCACTCCTCCAGGGACAGATAGGCTGCTCAAAGCTCCCCTCTCTCACATGTGAACAGAAAAACTTCCTGCTATCCAAGTAAGTTATGGGCAAACACAGAGACTTGTAACACAGCCCTGAATTCAACACCAACCTGAAAACTGGACTATACTAGCTTAGAAAGGCAGGAAAGAAGTATATTTTTTTGTTTTATTTTTGTTTTGCAGACGCAGATCATGGACTAACTGGTACAGGCTGGTAAGTGCTTCATTAGTGTCTGCACTCAGAGGCATGTAAAATGCAGTTATAAAGATAGCTAAAAACTCCCTGGGCAAGTAAAATGGACGACACGTAATTGTAAGGTATTCAATGTCAGCTGAGCAATAGCTAGTAAATACATCACTGTTTTCACACCAGCTGTTGTTGATGTATATGCAGACTTCCTCACATTTTGTTTTGCCACTGAGAGCCTGTAACCTGTCTGCTCTGAATAAAGAGAAATTGTCTATTCCAACAGCTTGGTCATTTCATTGACCTTATCAAAGATTTTAATTTTATTGACTACTTCCTGTTCCTTTATTCCCTCCAAGAAATCAGGGTTAGCCAACACTGTCACCTGCTTCCAATATTTCTTAACAAATAGGTACTTCAGAGTCAAAATAAGCTCATTGATATCACCTCCAGCACCTCTTACCAGAAAAGTGTCCCAGGGATTCATACTCGCCCCACTATTGTTTTCAGTCTTTATTAACAAACTTCCCTCTGATCTCCCTAACTTTTGTATCACTCTTTATGCAGATGACATGGTTACTCTTCAGTCCAGTCCCTCACATTCAGCTATTCAAACTCCACTTCAGTCTGACCTCCATTTCCTTACTTCTTGGCTAAACAAATATAAGCTACTCCTAAATCCCTCCAAAACAAAATGTATGATATTTGGACCCTCATAAATGCCAAGAAAAAAAATTATAAACATCTTAACATCGCAAGTCTCAATGATTCCATGATAGAAACAACTCCATCCTCCTTTAAATGCTTAGGATTTTGGCGAGACCAGTCACTTAACTTCCAAAGCCACATTGAAAACACCAGGGAAAAGATTAGTTCTCTTATTTTGGTCCTGTAAAATATCTCCCTTTCTCTCCAGACCAGCTAGAGTTGCAATAGACAAAGGAGCCTTCCTTGTTCAGCTTGAATATGGCCTCCCCAGTATAGTCACAGCCTCTAAAAAACACTCATCCAGTCTACATTCCACTGAAAAATTCTGCCAGTTCATTTCACATTCCCCCTCAGGAAAACCACTGCATCACGTTTTCCAAAGCCAAATGGTTACCAGTCCCCTACAGGGTTGAGCTACTTCTAGGGTCTCTTCTTTTCAAACTACATCAGCAAGGTACCTTCCCACCTCTTTCAGCCAAACTCCATAGTAAAAACACCCCCTACAACCTTTGCAACTTCTCCCAATTAACTCCTTCATTCCAGGCACCTCAAACCAAACTTCACTGTACTGACCATTCCTTCTCCATTTTTGCACCCAAACTCTGGCACCCCCCTCACATGAAAGAAGTCTCCTCTTTTCCCATGTTCATAGTTCAACAAAATACACCTCCATCAGAAATCTATCTGCAAGCTCTTTTCCACTGGGCACATAAGATAACTCCCTCCTCACCTGCATCACTTCTACTTCGATACACTCTTCTCAGCTGCTGCTTCCCTGTCATATTTACTACTAAAATGTGTTCATATTTGTTTTTCTACTCTGTTGATAATATTTACATAGAGCATCAACTGCCTGTGGATCATCCTCCTTCTTTCATGACTCTTTGTGAATCTGTAATTTATTCACCCAGGCTGTGACTGTAAATGGTCTGCTTTGATTAGTGTTCTACCCCAGTAAACAAACTACATTTATAAATATCTAGAATAACATTTTTACATCATTATACAGTTTTAAAACTATATGAAGTGTGAAACTCAAATTGTCTGTCATCATTTACTGAATACGATCCTCAGTGATTTGCCAAAAAAAAAATCACAACTAGTTGACGTATGGAATATACCCACTGCAAGCTTACTACTCCTGATTACTGGTTAAGCTGATTGTCATCTATTTCCTGAATTTAACACTGTTAATTTCTTCCAAGAAACTCATGTAGGAACACCAGAACTAATTTCAAACACATTATGAGAGCTTTCCCACCATTACTCAAACAACTTTGACCTGTAAACTCAAAACCAAAAGAAAAAAAAAAAAGGCTAGGAGTATTCTATGGGAAATCCAACAGACACACATATTTTGCTGTGCCTTCCCTTTTGAAAAGGTATTAATAGTGCCAGCCAATGTATAAAATAAGAAAATATAATCAGATCTCAAACACTGCTGCCGGTGCTGTGCCTCTAACTTAAACACTGTTACTGGCTTACTGCCATGCGACACTAAGCAAATCTTCAAGCTAGACATGGGCCCCAGGCAACTGCCCAAATCAGCCTTATTATGATCCGCCTTGGACATTAAACATATTCATGGCATCTGTAAAACTCATAGTACTATGATCCTGTGTGTTGTTGGGCTAAGATGAATATCACATGAGATTGAAATGTGCATTTTTGCCCACAAGTCTGTAGTTTTGTTCCTTTTGTAGTCTTCTGTCAGTAGACATAGCTTCCCCAGGTGCTGTGAATGTCAGGTCTCCTTCATGGTATCCAACGGAGAGCAGGATTTTCTTGCTCTTGCTCCACAAGAACTTTCAGAACCTCATGCTGGTCTAATATAGCATCCTTTTGTACAAGGTGAATGCCTCATACAAGCTTGCTAGGGTGATGAGTGTTGTCGTTAGCATCACCCGTTCTGGTGAGCTGCAGTGCAGCCATTGGCATAGCTACTTGCAGTAGCACAACCCAAAACTGCACATAAGTTAGAAGCAGAAGTTAAGGACAGATAGCCAGAATAAGCATTTTTATGTTTGTATTTTTTTATCAGGTCCACCACTGCACTGAGACATTACTACTTTGCATTACATTGGTAGAAGAATGGCAAACTAACATGGTAGGAAGTTGCAAGAACCAAGATTGCCGCTTCCAGCAATGCAATGCATATGTCATGTGCACAACTGTACTGTATAGCTATAATGTTATATGTAACAGACGAGTGCACTAATGTGCTCTCTTTTTTGTTTTCTCTTCTTTCAGCACGTCCAGTTGTGGTGGTGACAGAGGAGAAGTAACGGTAACCTTGGTCTCTGCTGGCTGATGCCAGGGTCATCACTGGCTGCCATGTTAGTCTCTCAGTAGGAGGATGGAGGTCACTCTGCTGAAGGTGACCCGGAGGGCTCACTGGTAGCCTCTGTGGCCACTATTCATGAGGGAAACAGATGATCTGCTTTAGATAATGTCTCAAAGGGGACCTCTGTGGTCTTCCAGCAACAGATATGTAGGTGGGTGATAGCTGCATGCACTGACAGTTAGATACCTACCTCTTCATTGTGTAGCACCTCAAGCCTGACGGGTGGAGTTGCCAAACAGTATGACCCAACCATTAGGCCTCCAGTGGCACAGCTTGACACATAACATCTTCCACAGAGATGACTGATGTCTGTCTGGCTTAGCTTCTGGGATGGTCTGGCAACTGCAATGTACAGTACCTTATCACGCATCCATGTGTTCTCCTGCCTTGTGTGTCATTCCCTATGCCTTGTTTTTTATCCAGTCATTTCCATCACTAAGTGCAAAGCCACTTCTAAAAGTGTCCATTCACTGTTGTCTCCACCTTTTTTGTCACTGCATTCCCCTGCCTGTATCTACATTTTATGTTTGTCTACCATAACAGCCATAGCCTTTGACAACCACCCACCTTCCTTAACCACCCTTCATCTTCTTACATGAAAATTTGAAACCTTTCCCCTCCCCAAAAATGTGTCCTTCTTTCCCCCACCTGACAGTCATTATAATCACCACTGACTGCTTTCCTTTGTTTGCTATTCCCCCTTTTCTATCAGTCCTGTCTCCCCTTACCTCCTCATTTGGGCTGGCACTTTGCTGTGCTGCCCACCTTGGTCTGTCTGACACTGACCATGTGGTAGCAACATGGTATTTCATTGTCAGCACATAGTCTCAGGTTCACTCTGATGAATTTTTCTCCCTTTCCTGTGATGTTGACATTGATCATATGCAGTTTGCTAGACCTTACTTGCACCTGTAAGATGACTATTTTAATTTACTCTGCATTCTTTTGCTAAAAGTATTGGCACTGTGCAAACCCTGATACCTTTTGTTTTAGTCTTAATTTTGTTTGTATCCACCTATATCAAACATATTGCGTATATATATATATATATATATATATATATATATATATATATATATATATATATATATATATATATATACCACCTTTGTGGAGGCTCTCAATAAAAATCTACCCAAACAGCAGAGACCTACAAGGCAGAAATGCACCCGACCACCACAATACAACACTAATCATGAGACACATAACTCTCCTAAACAGTGTGCCACTCAACCAAAGCCCCTAAGGCAAAACAGCATGCCCAACACACTAGTCATAGGTGACTCAATAGTGAGGTATACTGATGTCCCACTCACTAGGATGAATAAGGAGAAAGTAACAGTCAGCTGCCTGTCAGGTGCCAGGATATGCCACATAATCCATGCACTCAGGTCCCGCAACAGCAGGTACAAATATGACTCTCATTGTACATGTGGGTGTGAATGACCTGAAACGTACCTCCCTGGACTACATGAAAAGAGACATGGAAGAGCTCTCAGATTATGTAGAGCAGGCGGGTATGACCCTAGCCTTGAGCAGCCTCCTACCATCACCCAGAATGATATCACAGTACAAGCCGAAAATTATTAATTTCAACAATTGGCTAAGTTTCTGGTGTCATTCTAAGGGGATCCAGTATCTGTCTGCCTGGGATGACATGATTGACAGACCTCGATGCTTTGCCAGAGATGGCCTGCATCTGTCACCCCTGGGCTTCCGGATACTGGCCAAGGCTTTTGCCACCCATATACTGTCTTTTTTAGGTGGTGTTCCAAAGACCAAATAACCACTGTAACAGCTGCAAACAAATGTAATCTGAGGGTCATGCTGCTCAATGCTAGAAGTCTAAATCTCAAAATGCACTGGCTTGAAGCACTCCTTAAAATGGAGAACATTGACATTTGTGCTGTAACGGAGACCTGGTACAAGGCAGCAGAAGGCACCCCTGCACTACCAGGCTATAACTCATTCCACACCTTTCGGCCACAGGACTTGGACCAAAGCTCCAAAGGCAGTGGTATTTCCATATTCACAAAGGATGCACACACCTCCAGACTGGTAGCCCAACATAACACATCAGAGATACTTCAGGTGCAGCTAACATTGGGTAAGACAGTGATTCAGGTCATAGCCTACTCTAGGTCCCCAACCATGTCCCAAGACTCACACTCCACATTCCTAAGCACTATGGAGAATATTAGGGTTCAACCTAACACTCTCATACTGGGTGACTTCAACTACCCCTCCATTAACTGGGAAAACTACATACTTGCCCAACATTTCCAGGAATTCATTAATTCCAATGCCCTGGACCAGCTCGTTCTTACCCTCACTAGAGGTAGTAACATCCTTGACCTGCTCATTACTAACATGGGCGAGCATTGCTCTACACCAATAGTCAATTCCTCCCTTGTTAGATCCGACCAGAAACTAATCACCTTGGAAATCCACATCCCTCCCACCCCACCCCCACAACGGTAACCACCATGAAAAACTTTGGAGAAGCTAATTTTGGGGTCCTAAAAACAGAGGTGAGTAACTTCACAGCACCCATGCAAATGGAGAACAGTTGCATGACTGCCAAATCATACACTAATGTCCTGTACAAACATGTACACAAATGCATGGATCTCGCCATACCCAATAGAACCAAGAATCTCTCCTCCAAAAAAAGGAAGCCAGTCTGGTGGTCCCCTGCCATAAACAAACTCTACAACAGAAGGAGGAAACTGTTGCGAAATAAGGTGAAGTCCCAAAAGTGGAAACAATCCCTTAGCAGCCTCAAAAATAAGTTGAGATCCCTCATCAAATCCTCTAAAGCTAGCTATGAAAACAGAATTGCAGCAGATAGTAAAGACAACCACAAGGCCTTCTATAGTTATGTAAAGAATCACCATGGCAATACCCAAATTTGCTCTAAGCTACTGCACAATGGTACCTCCTATACAGAGCCAACATATATTGCCAATACACTGGCCGACAGATTCAGTTCCACCTTTTCCCCTCTCTCCCCCACCAAAGGACCAGTGGCAATACCAGTAGATTGCCAGGCACCCAGTATTACTGCTGCACAGGTTAAAACAGCACTGTCCAAGGCCAAGAATACAGCTTCTATGGGAGCTGACAATATCCCTGGCTGTGTTCTACATAAACTAGAGAGTGAACTGGCACCTCACCTGTGTGCCCTGTTCAATCACAGCCTCACCTCAGGCTTTGTCCCTACCGAATGGTGCACTGCTATAGTTATCCTTCTCCACAAAAGAGGAGCGACTACAGACCCTGGGAACTATTGCGCCCCATTAGCCTGACAAGTCTGATTTGCAAAGCTATGGAACACATCATCATGGACCTAATAAACAAGGATATAGGGAAACTCCAAACTCTGGATCCCATACAGTCTGGTTTTGTGAAGGGTAGATCATGCCTGCTCAACATGGTCGACTTCTTTGAGTCAGTCACCAGAGCTGTGGATGAAGGCAAGGTGGTTCATACAGCCTACCTTGGTCTGGCCAAGGCCTTTGATACCATTCCCCACTCAGGGATCATAGAAAAACTCACAAAGCTAGGCATCAACCCCTATATTACTAGGTGTGTTGCAAACTGGCTCACAGATAGAACCCACAGTGTGAAAGTAGCTGACTCCAAGTCAGACTGCTGACCAGTCACAAGTGGAGTCCCACAGAGTTCGGTCCTGGGTCCTCTCCTGTTTGGTATCTACTTCTCTGAAGTCCAGGCCAACATGAAGGGACTCTGACTGACAAAGTTGGCAGACGATTGCAAGTTGGGAGCTATTATTAACTCCACAAGTGATGCTGATATCTACAGAAATGCCTCACTGAGATCAATGACTGGTGTTAGAACCATGGCCTTAAGCTAAATGCCAAAAAACGTGTCGTCATCCCCTTTGAGAAAAACATGGTTCCCATAGATTAAAACATCAATGGTAGTCCACTGAACACAGAAGGCATTATAAGAGATCTGGTAACACAGGTTGACAGCAACCTCTCTTCTGACAACCGTATTGCCACTGTGGTCAGAAAGTCCTTCTATGTGGCACATCTCATTACTAAGGGTTTTGCATCCAGGAAGAAAGAGGTCATTGTCTCCCTCTACTCTTCCCTCATTAGGCCAATCATCGAGTACAATGCCCCATTTGGCATGTACCTCACTAGACACCTGCAACAACTGGAGAAGCCACAAATGTACCTCACAAAGAGGATCCTAGGCCTTAAACACTTGTTCTATATGGACAGACTCAAAAAACTTCAACTATTCTCTGTCTCATATCGCCTACTTAGAGGCAAGCTCTGCTTGACTTACAAACCCATGTCTTACCCAGCTCTGTTAGAAATGCTACATCTAAAGAAATCTGAATCCCTCCATACCACACAGTCCAGAGACCTCAACCTCATTATCATAATCAACAGAACAAGCTGGAGGGACAGGTTTAGAACCCAGAGACTGCCCATGCTATGGAATAGACTTCCCATACATGTCAAACAGAGCACCTCACTGGCCTTCTTCAAGAGAAATCTTGAGTGGATGGGAAATAGAAAATTTACCCCGGGGATCACTCCAGTGGCTATACTCGACAGAGGCACTGGGGAACTAAGGTCAGGTGGCATGATGCCAGGGTAATCCTATGGGCTAGGCTTGTAAAGGCTCCAGGGCCATTAGTCTAGTACACACCTATATATATATATATATATATATATATATATATATATATATATATATATATATATATATATATATGTGTGTGTGTATATATATATATATATATATATATATATATATATATATATATATATATATATATATATATTTACTACTGAAATCTCAAAAGTAAAAAAAAATGGTACTTAACAGCGAACTAATTTGCCGAAAGTACACATAACCTAACCATCCTAATGTCGAAAATCAGCTGTTAATGCCAAAA
Source organism: Protopterus annectens (assembly GCF_019279795.1). Taxonomy (NCBI): domain Eukaryota; kingdom Metazoa; phylum Chordata; order Ceratodontiformes; family Protopteridae; genus Protopterus; species Protopterus annectens. The sequence continues at coordinate 1,515,480,813 of NC_056743.1, forward strand.
ATGTCGGACATGACACTTTTGGCACTTAACAGCAATGCCACCCTTGCCACTATTCCCTAGCTAGCACACCTGCTGTGCCTCCCACACCCCCCTAACTATATATTCGAACACCGAGATCACACTACAGTGAAGAAAGAGATGCATTTCCCTAACCGCACTGTACCGCGATCCCTGTACATCCCTTTGAACGTTCATATTTACGAATTCACTGTCCATTCGCAAATATAACATTCGCTCATGTAACCTGCACACATATGAAGTATTCGAACATCTGTAGTTCAAATACTTCATAGTTGTGCAATGGTACACCAACATTCTAATGGTAAACCAAATATATCTATCTATCTATCTATATATATATATATATATATATATATATACATATATATATTGAAATTGATTTGCATATGGTCGGTGACCATATGATATTTCAATAAAAAATCAATGTGTAGTGTGTTCAAATTACACTTAACACTCAATACATTACGCGCACAAGAGGCAAGTATTGTTGCATGCCTTGTGTGTACGTAATATTTTTTTGTTTCGTGGTGTTGGCAGGAAGTAAAGAAATCTCCCGCTTCAAGACTCAAGATTTTAAGAAGAGGAGATTTTCCATCTCCCCACTGAGCCGCGACCGGAGTTGGTATATTTAGGGTAGGGGGCATTGCCCCATTATTGGTGCAGGGGCCCTGGCAAAAGCGAAGCTTGTGTTTTATTTTTGTTTTAATGGCTTTGCTTCAGAAGTTCGAGTTTCTGAAACTCGAGGTTTTGGTTTCAGTTATTTGTTGATCGAGATTTCGGACATTCGATCTTCTGAAGTGAATCCATATATATATATACACACACACACACACACACACACACACAGACACTCACACTCACACACACTCACCCATACAGGCATTCATGTAAATATAAACCTTTAAAACTCTCTACTCTCTCACACACACACACACACACACACACACACACACACACACACACACACACACACACACTTCAATGTTTTTATCTAAAAATTTAAGTAAATATGACTTTTAAAAAGTCTAAAAGTAAATGAAGTTGGAGTACAGTTTATGGAAACTTGTTTCTTGCAGTCTTGTAATATATCTAAAAAACATCCGGAAGCAATGGAAAAAATGTGATCAATTAACTTAAAAATCATTATAACTGAACCGTGTTGAGTCAAACAAGGAAAAAATTACAGAGTGTCCTTACTGATGGCAGCTGCTATCGTGTATAAAACTGCATTCAGTTAATCACAGATAAATGAATAATACTAGTTTAGGGTTTTTTGTTTTTTGTGAGCAAATGAAATGCTTGAGAGGCAGGCTTTTAACAGGGTAGAATGGCCTTAGGAAATAACAGCCTATTTATTTTGATGAAATCAAAAAGAGTCAGTTCATTTATTACTCTGCATTTGGAATATCTGTGAGATTTGAATTGTGAAAGTTCAGGTTGTGTAATAAGAAAACTGCATTTCATCACACTTTGAAATAGGCTGAACTTAAAAAAGAATACAATTTGCCAGCGCACATGTGTTATAAAGATTGCTCAGTAGTCTGTAAAAACTGCCAATGTTTTCCTAAGAATATTACCATACAGAATATTTATTTCCCTTGTGTACTGCAAAACATGCAATGTTCCCTGTCCCCTACTTAACTGAAAAATAAATGAAACGGTTATCAGTAAATCATAAATGATATGCAGATTCAGGTTCTTGAATAATTATTATGTTAAGTAGCTCTTTTAATGGCAGTTTTTTTTTCTTTGAAAATGTTCTTGGGTACTTTTTAGAGGAATGACAACAACAAAGAGTACAAAGAAGCAAGTAGATAAATACAATCATAAATGAATAGTTTCATGTTATCTGCAATCTGTTAGTTGATGTTTCCCCCCATACCTCTCAACCTCTTAGAGCAAGAAATCTGGTCAAAGCCATAAATATGTGGGACAAAGGACCAAAAATAGGGACAACTTTTAAATATTGCTCTTACAAACTTAGAAAGTTGATAGAATAACAGGTTTTGCATTAGCATGAATTTTCTGAAAGGTATGAAGTCTGAAACTCAAATGTCTGTCATTATTTTCTAACTTCAGTCTTTAATGATTTGCCACTAATTTGCCAGAAAACCATGATTTTAAGAAAAATGGACAAAAATATGAGGTAAAAATCTGGACATTCTGCGAAAATCTGTACAGTTGGGAGGTATGATTCCCCCCATTTATCAAGCTCTCCCTGACTCTCATACACACATACATACATATTGTTGTTGTTGCTATTGTGGCCAGTGACAAGTTTTCTGCTATACTCTCTGCAATAACTACAGCATAAGTTGTTAGACAATTATTCATAGACATTGTCACCTCACAGCAAGATGTTGTGCCATTCGATTCTCAGCTAGAGCGTCTTCTATTTGAGACATGCATGAATGGGCGTTCCTTCTTTGAAGGTTGTGTGCCAGGGCTGGCAAACTCGGCATGTAAAAAATCTACTGCTAATCATTAGCGGACCGGAGTTACTCTGTGGTGACCCCTAACTGGGAAAAGCTGAAAGACACAAACAAAAACATACCTGGTCATGCAGATCTCAGTTTCAGCCTTCAGCATTGAGTCTGTGTCTCTAGTTGCCACCCATCAAAAAAAAAATCAACTACATAGCATTCTAATTTGAAAAATGTGTTATTTGTAGTTAATTTGATCCAGGTCATTAACATGCTATCACTGCACATTGTTTACTGAATATGTGATCACATCTGTCAGTTCAGCTACTTGAATGTAATGTCTTCAGAGGATGCAGCTGGATGGGATCAAGCCAGGTGACCATTGGCTTGTCCCCCTGTAATGGTGTAGATTTGTTCTCTTTTTTTAATTTTGAGTTTTCAGGAACCTGATAATATGGTCTCGACCATATGAATTTCAAGTTTCTGAAAATTTGAATAAAAATCCAATGGACTACACTGAGGTATAGCACACACCCCTTTATGCTGCACTGTAGGATCTCCATTGGAATAGATATAATCATAATAGCATTTGTTGTGTTTATCTAGCATAAGTGAATGTTTTTGTAGTATATCCACAGTATCGATGTGCTTTTCTTTGTTTCTGCAGTTGCTATTTTCTTTTGTTTCTGAATTACCTTTAATTTAGTAGACTTGTACTTGATAAACCTAGAGAGATATGCTAATGGTAGTCACAATATATTAGTTTGTTTGTTTCCTGAGTTATTTTCTTCTACCAATTAACACAGGGTGCCTGTCCTCCATTAAGTGTCAGTTGCACTTTGACTGTTAACTCTTGAGTAGTCTTAATCAAAGGCCAGATAATTTGCACATGACCAGATGTGGTCTGTCTCCTTTCCTCCTCATGTTCCCACGCTGCTGTACTGCATGGTGGTTAAGTGATAGAAATCAGCATTCTGTCAATTGTCATTTAAGACAAGCAGACTGACCCTTCCTTTGTTGGCCCCATACCAAGTAGTTAAATTACATTTCCTTGCCCACACTGTGGATCTGGTAAGCCACATATTGCCAGTCCATCTAAAATACTTTTCAGTTTATTATTTTTTACAGATCAAAAGTTTAAACATCTGCAGTTTACACTTATTTGTCATAGCCCATGCAACATACACCTTGTCACAGAGAAGGAAAAGGTATAATTACATGCAAACAACTCTTTTATATAATTACTGTAAAGGATCCCTTCATACAAACATCTAGTTATTGCAAAAGGCTTCTTTAACTTGATTTGATTAAGAACAGAGAAGGGAAATGTAACCATGCAAAATAAAATGCAGAAGCAAAAGTCTGTATCCTTTCAGTATTGGTGTTTAAAGGTTACAGACAATTATTTACCAGGGAAATAACCAAGATAAACATACAGCAAAGCAGCTATGATGATAGATGGTCTATGCTCTAAAATATTGTACTAGTTGCAGTGACACATTTTTGGACAACAATTTTAAGATAAGAAGGACTGCCTGAAAGTTAAACACAGATCTCTAGAATGTCCCCCTATTGCTGATTGGGTCAGAGGGCAAGAGCACTAGCTGGTATTCTGGCAGCCTGGATCTTATTCAAGGGAGTCTTTGCAGTAGATGTAACACTTAGATATTTCCTTCTGTGTTATGTCATGGGTTTCTTCTTCAGCCACAAGGGCACCTGGCATATTAGCTCAAGATGTGAGTGGTCATGTGATTTCATCATAAGGCATAAGTATCCAATGGTCACATGATTTCAGTGTATCAGGTCTGTCACAAAGGCTTAATTTAGGTCTAAGTTGCAGAAGTGTTGAGTTGCATTTTGCAAGTAAGATGCATGGCTGCCACATAATTTTTCATTTCCTGTCATCTCTTATGCTAGTCAGAATTTTACTTTCATGACATACAAACTAAAAGCTCTTCCAAAACCTAAGCAATGATGCCTAACATGTATGGAAACACAGTCAACAACCTTCACATATCAGCATTGTACGCAACCCCTCTCTTGCACATACACAACCTACATCTTACACAAAATATCCTGCCAAATATTTTGAAATCGGCCTTAGTTAAACTTAAACCTAAGCAAATCACGCCAGTTAAAACGTCACACTTTCATCCCTTCTCCTTCTTACCCACCCTAGGTAAAATATTTGTAAAACGAATCTACAATCAGCTAGTTAAATACATCAATACATATAAACTAGTATCTCACAAAATGCACAGTTTATGGACTGAATGTAATACTATGACTGCACTCTGGACACAAACAAATGAAATATCCCTTAATGTGGACAAAGGCCTGTTTCTAGAGACAATGTCTGTTATCATACCTAAAGCTTTTGAACTGGCAGACCACTCCATTCTCATAACCCACATGCTAGAACTAGGTATAGCGCAGGATGCAACCATCTGGGTCTATAACTATCTCACCAACAGACACTTTTCTGTCAAAGTTTGATCCTATATTTCATGTAAAGTCCCTAAATCAAAGGCATTCCTCAGGGATCATTCCGAGTACCATTACCTTTCTCCATCTTTAGCGACAAGCTTTCCTGTGAAATACCTCATCTCAAAACTCTTCATGTGTGCTGATGACACAGAGCTGTTCTACTTCTTTGTTTCCCTACCCTACCTTGAACACCACCTAATATCCCACTTCAACAAATTGTCAGCCTGGATTTCTTACAGAAAACTTCTGAACTTTTTTTCAAATCAAAATCCATGATTTTTAACTCATATTGTAGACTCAAGAATCTCACCAACTTCATGCATATGAGATCTATAGACAATAGGAATTTTGGCTGCACTCATCTCTCATCTTTCAAATCCACAAATATTAGAATAAAAATAAATTATCAGTTTTTCTGGGCCAGACACATATCAGACATTCTACCCTGTGCTTTATGATTAGCCATAAGCAAAGGCAACCTTCTGTCACAACTTAAATATGGCCTTATTGCTGCTGCCTCAAAAAATTAATGAAAAAACAATCCAAACTTTTTACAATAAAATTTGCAGATTTATTTCTCATTCCCTCAGACAAGAATTGCTTTGCTCAACCATAGCAAAAGCCAGTCATTCAGAGAGCAGCACTCTCATTAGCCTCCAATTTATTTAAACTCAGGCAATCAGATTACTTTGGTCCATTAGCTTCCCAGCTGTAAGCAAAAACACTCTTCTACAACCTCAAAAGCCAAGACCATAACTGGCCATTGCTCAAACGACCCTCTCCCAAACATCAGTTTACTAGGCAGAGCTTCTCTACACTAGGCCATCAACTTTGGGAATCTCTTCCACCTCATCTCAAAGAAATTATCTCTTATCCAACACTCAGAACTGAGTTGAAACCCTACATTTACTTAAGACTTTTATAATTGTCTGAATGGCAGTATACTGGGACACACCGACACACCGACCTCCTGTCCACCCACTTCTCCAGTCTTTTACATTAAGATTTTACCACTTTATTGGGACCTGGTCAACAAGGAGAAAGCCAGACAAAAAAAATCAAAAGGAGGCTCCAGAACTTTGAAAATAGATAGCTATGTCTGGAAACAAACAAAAGTATTTTATATTATGGAGTTTTATTGCCCAAATGTGGTATTCCATTAGATATATATATATGTTTTCCTATGTTGGTCTATTAGACAAGTTACTGTTATTCACTAAGCTCTTCCACTGACCACCATCAATCCTCACAGCTGCCAAGCACCTTAAACATGATTAATTATTCAACTAAATTTCTGCTAGACTTTCTTATAGGAACAGAACATTTAATATCACTTGCTACGAAATATCTGAAATACTGCTGGAAACAAAACTACTAAGGGTGATACAAATATTAAAGAAATATCTTACTGAAGAAGTTTCCATAATGTATTTTGACCTAACAAAAAACAGAAATTATTCTACATGTGGATTCATAGACTCTGATACTTCTGTTGTGTAAATTCATAGATGCAACAAATGAATAATTGCCTTTCCCAGACATATTCTTATTAATGCTGACATGAGATGTCATCAAAATAAGGAAGATCTTTAGCAGAGCTGTGAACATTTTCACTTATATATTTATGGCTAGCCATCCCCTCTTGCAGGCGAGCCCAGAACACTTGATATGATTTAGGACAGTATTAGTTATAAAGCACTAGCTGGGATTGTCAAATGGGGTATGTGACTGTTACTAAAAAGGATAGAAACTACAGCAGATTTTATGTCAAAAGACAATGTACAAGCATTATCCAAAGTTCTTTCCAAGCTGGCAAAAATTATTTTGAGACTATGTCAGCGTCATTCCTTATCATGGAGTACCTTAGTCAATGACCCTTAGAAAAGTTCAGCAGAGGCCTTCAAGCAGTCAAAAAGCATTAGTAGAGCACCTACTACATGCCATAAACAACAAAATGTCTCGTGCATCTTTTTCCTAATTTGCTAACAGAAAGAATATTTTATCAGCATCTCCCAGTGCTAGTTTTATTTAAAAAGATTTTGGTTTTGTAATACCAGCATCACTTCAAAGGAAAGTTTGAACTGTCTCATAAAGGAGATTAACGGAGATTAATGTTGTCTGTAAACAAATTAAATTTCTTTCAGTTCTTAATTCTTACTGAATGCACATGGCATACAAGTATAAATATAATGTAGGCTGTTGAAATCATTGTAATCATCTTAATATGGTTTATAGATACTTGCTGTGAGTATGAGAGCTGGTGTCACGTAAGCATATCCACTGAAGTTTTAAAGTATTCATTTGATATTTCTTATAACACATACCAGTGGGCTACAATTGCTTATCTGTGTATGTTTTTAATGTGTCTGATCTTATAACTGCCTGGAGAGAGTGGCACAGACTTTAAACTAATTATGCTTGTTTGCTTGAAGTACAGCAACGCCATAGTGAAAATCAATGTTTGAAAAATATGAGGTCTTGTCTCGGACATGGATACTGGGAGGTTTTTTTAACATTTGCAATTGCTCATTTTGTTCATGACTTCAGACTAGCATCCATTATTAGAAAATGTAAAATTCAACTGAAAAAGCACCTTGTAGAGGAAAGCAAATACAAATGTAAGCAAGATGCAGGATAAGCCTTTGGGAGCGTAATATGATTAGCACATATGGCATACTGATTATATGGTCCCTAAATATAGCATGCTCGACTTACTTTATGAATGTCTTTGCCTCTATATATGTGTTTCTTTTGTTTAACCTTCTGAAATACCAACCGCATTTTTCATCCTGTGTCTTTATGTATATGCATAATCCAACTGAGTCTACATGTATGTGTATAAAATGTTATTTTTCTGTAATGTAGTGTGCATTCTTCCTTCTGAAGCACCAAATTTATTTTTATCTTGTAACAGTATTTACATGTATAATTTCTAGTTATTGCATCCTTGTACAATGTTTATGAATATTGTCTTGTCTTGTGGCCCAGGGTCTTATAATCAGTCTACCTGCCTGGTTAATAAATGAAAATAAATAAATAAAATAGAGCTTGAGCACATGATATACAAGTCTTCTGTTATGAAGTCCATGTAATATGAAGTAATACTGCTGAGAATGTATGATGTGGCTCAGTTTGGTTTGAGGAGATGTATTTAATTCTGATAACTTACCCAATATTATTTATTAATGCAATTCACATAAAGAAAGGTGGAAGATGGCTAGATTCATTAACACCTACACTAAGTGCACACTAAGTGTACATGATCTGTATTCAAGAGCATCCCTACCACAATTTTGTGCTTTCTAGTCACTCATAAAGATTATACTAAGTGTACATGTAGTCGACACTTTGTGGTAACCTTTCTGAATCTCCCTCAGTATTTAAGGCTGCAAGAAAATCAGTAGGAAAACTAAACTTAAGAGGAAGAAGGTGTGAGTTACGCTTGTGTTGTCTGTTCATTCAGAGTGGTGTATACTTAGTATAAGCTTAGCGTAGGCATTAATGAATCCCATGTTATATGTATAATGCAAACCATTGTCTTTTGGAGGGTGTCAGCCTAAAGGTGTGTGTGTGTGTGTGTGTGTCATGTGATCACAGTCTTCGAGGTAAGCTGTTGATACATGTCTCTGTCATTTCTTATGGCTACTTCTAACAACACATATGCGTGTGGGGTGCATGTGAGGGTGGGTGTTTGTGTGTATGTATGTGTGTGTGTGTGCGCATGTAATATTCATGTTTATTAATTTACCAGGACAGTCCCAGTGACCAGATACATTCTATATGACTGCACTGTACATTTATCTGATAAACTACCATTAAAGTTTTCCTCCAAATCATCAAATACTAGGTATCATAGATTAGCCATTTTTTATTTTGACTAAAATGAAATAATATGCTGACACCTATAGAAATGGTATGCCAAATGTATTAAAGTGTGTGACTGCTAAAGAGCTGAAACTTAAAAATGTTTCTCCATACATGAATCAATGCCTTGCTAAGTAAAGGAGACAATGATAACTGTCATACAAGTTGACCACAAAGTTGCATATAACGCCCCACATTAGAAAAATGTCATTAATACTGATTTTATTCTTAATGGTTTAACTGGTATGACCTTACTGACCAACAGCTGAATCTGCTATGTGAAAACATTTATCTCTGACAGACTGCAGGCCGCAGGCACAATTCTGAAATTACATTTGTTAATAAAATGTATACTACAATCTTTCAGAATCAGATCATGTGGCCAAGTCAAGTCAATGATTCCTGGGTTTGCAAAGGCATGGTCCTGAATGCAAGGCTCAGCAAAATAGGCATGTGGACTAAGAACAATAGATAAATATAGAAATATAGAATTTCTATACAGAATGACAGGCCAACCACCGGAAACTGTACACATCACCCATACAAATAGGAGATGGGTAGTGCTGTGGGATATTAAGGCAAAAGGAATGTCGATGTACCTGACATTTGTAGAAAGACGTAATATGTAAAGGGTTCTTGACTAAATGTATTAGAACTGGATCATTTCTTAACTGTCTGCTAGAAGTATTGGCCATGAAGCAAATGGAAAATACGGGATCTAGATACTTTGTTGAGTCAGTAATCTTCTGCAAAACCAGCTGTAGTGGGGCACTTCAAGCCTGCCTAAATGTGGAGTGGGGTAAGAGTGATAGCAAGGGCAACAGAAGAATTACAGGTCAATCAGCTCAGATCCATTAAACATGAATCACGTTAACTATAAATACCATATAAAGTTGGAAAATTTGATAATACTAGATAACTGACCTCTAGATTCAAAAGTATCCCACTCACCGATATGTGCACTTCATTCTGAATCATTTTTATTCATTGATCAGCTGCAGGGTATTAATATTGTATCTCACCATGTATAACAGAAGATTACCTTAAACTGTAACAGCTTTATTATAGGATTTACAAAACCCTTAAACCTGGAGCAAGTCTCACACTCCAAGGCGTCACACTAAAAGTGTGCAAATTACCTTTAGGCTTAAGTGACAGATGCAGATGTGCAATTCTTAAGATGGAGTGATGCTAACAAATTTGCTAAAGTATGCCTACAAAGCTAATATGCAGACACTGAAATAACAGAACTCTGCCCCACAGTATGATAATACTCATGGTCCCCACATCAGCAATCAGAGCTGGCCAGTGTATGATGGTAGTTTGACCTTTGACCCCCACATGCTGATAATTAGTATACATAATCCTTGACACCATAACAGTAATGTACCCTCTATCCCTATAGAACTAAGCAGATATGAACATTCCCCATCGTGGTAGAGACCACAGCCTATCATAACTATAATTTGAACCATCACTATCCCCATCACCCCACCTATTTTTTTGTCCCAAGTCACAAGTTATCTGCTTGCGCTTAGTCTGTAGGGGAAGTCATGGCTATCAGATGCATGGGATCAAGGATATGTATATGGCCTATCTGTTTACTGATATTCTCAAATGCCTAAGATGCAATGATGTGAATAGGCACCTCTGTACTTGCAGGTATGCACCTTGAACATCTGTGGATATATATCCCGCTATCCACACAGTTGTATGCAATGGCCTGATCCCCCTACCATTACTCTTCATAAAGGTTAGCATATCGGGCTGCACTTATTCCCTACCCCACACAAATCCCTGATGAGTGAGTGTCACTCAGCACCTCGCAAAAGCCAGATTATGGCTTCCAGTTACTTGAACTCAGGGATGAGAATGTTCCTTGTGTAATGGCAGACCAGCTCCTTTCAGCCATCTTGTTAGGACACGTGAGTGAGAGTGACTGAGCATTTACTTCCATGTTTGTTATTTTCCAGTCCAAATCTGTGGAGGCCATACACTGTTTCCTCCGTCTATTCCTACAGCTGGAACTGGTGAACTCACCTAAACTGTCGCACTCCATTCCACATTACTCTCACACTTGTTTGCCTACATTATTTCTTCCATACACTAACATTTTGCAAATTCTCATTGAGCAAGTATTTGGATATTAGATTATATGCTAGTCTTTTAATTCTTGTGTGTATTATAATGGGCCTATATTAGAACACCAAACATTCAAAATGTCGAGTGTTCTAATATAGAACCTTACCAATCGAAAATACTAAACATCGAACATTCAGAACAGCAAATTTTTTCTTAGGGAAAAAATTTGCTGTTCCAAAACACATACACACAACACAAGCACACCAAACAAACAGCAATCCATACACATACACCTAAACTCTTACCCAAAACCCTACATTAAACTATACACACACCACTAACTATCCACTTACCTTAACCCAAACCCTAACCCTAAGGTTTGTCACACACACTCACCTCACCCGCGCCCTAACCCTAACTCAGCTAACCCACCCTAACCCTCACGTCCACACAATCGTACACATACCTAACCTGCGCCCTAACCCTAACTCACCTAACCCGCCCTAACCCTCATGTCCACACAATCGCACACATACCTAACCCACACCCTAACCCTAACTAACCTAACCCACACTCAATTGCACACTTACCTGAACCCAACCCGTAACTTTCCACCAAAGAGCTGAAAATACAGAAGAAACAGAAATGGACAACCAAATTCTTTCCCTAGGAAAAAAATTTGGTTTTCTGTTTTTTCGATATTAGAACACTGAACATTTTAAATGTTTGGTGTTCTAATATAGACCCTATTATAATAGTGTTTTACTATCACCAGAGCCATAACTAGGTCATCTGGTCCTGGGCAGTTTCCCAGACTAGAACCTCCCCTCAACTCAAAGTTTAAGAAAAAAAATAGTTAAATGCCCCATTGCTACAGCTGTAGCGAAGAACTGGCTACAGTAAGTAGCACTCTGAGAACAACAACCATAAGTGCAGTATCTGCATTTATTAAAAAAATCACTGTACTTCATATATGCCCCACCCACAACTGCTGATTACAGCCCCCCGCAAATCCTTGCACCCAAGGTAGCTGCCACCTTTGCTCCACTCTAGTTATGGACCTGAGTATCACTTCAGTTTATTTGCTTTCTTTTTTTTTTTTTTGTCACCGTCTTTTCAAAATTCATAGAATTACCTTGCAAATCTGATTATTTTCACATGAAAAAAGCACCCACTAATCCAGTCCATTTTCCTGCTCAAAGTAAAATGAAATAAATAAATAAAAACTGGAGCCTGCTGAATAACACCTGCTACAGCCTATTAATGCTCTGGTTCCCTTGCCAGCTTCCTGTTTCATTGTGATTATGCTTCCCACTAAGGATATTCATCCTTTCAGAGACTGGCTTCCACAGCAAGTTGAAGGCATGTGCTCAAGTGAAGCAATTACCTCCTAATGATGTGAAAGTTACTAGCCTCACACCTTCAAACAACTCACTCAAGCTGTGTGCTCACATACTGGAATTATGAAGTTTATTTGATTACTTAAACTTTGACACTATGTAATAAAAATAGAATGTATAACAAGCGAAATAAAGTAGGCATCAATCTAAAAAACAAATACATTATAATGAGATTAAGATAAACATCAATTTCATCTGTATACCTTTCACTTTGACAACAGTAATAATAATAATTATAACAACTGTGACACCCTTGCAATGGCCCAGTAATCAAGGAGCCTCAATCTTCACCACTAACACCAGTGAGGGGTGAACATATTGGAAAGGATAACAAATACACACACAGTAAAGTATAATTTCACTTAAGAGCACACAGAGATCACAGTCAGTCTGGGGCTGCTTTCTCCCTTTCTCTCCAGATTCCCAATAAGACTCCCCACTGGCACAGCTATAGAGTGGGGTCCTTAGCCAGAGTCCCAAGCCAAGTCCTCCTAACACTCTTCCTGTTCAACTAGTGCTTCATGTCCCTGCCTAATTCACACTGACTTTCCCATTGATCTCAAATTAAATCTAGAGGTCCCCTTACCCTACGCCCATACAGCAACTCAAAGGGTGAAAAACCTGTGGATTCCTGAAGAACCTCTCTGCAAGCAAACAACAAATGGGACAAACATTTTTCCCACTCCCTCCTAAACTGGTCTGCAAATGCCCATACCATGGACTTGATTGTAGAGTTTAACCTCTCAACAAGACCATTAGTCTGGGGATGGTAGGGGGTGGTCTTCAGGTGTTTCTCCCCACAGTACTTCCACAGACAAGCCAGCGGGTCTGACATTAAATTGGCACTTCTGTCAGTCAGTATTTCTTTTGGGAAACCTACCCTGCTGAAAATCTCTAACAAAGCATTTGCCACTTTTTCTGTCTCAATATTGGACAAAGCCACTGCCTCAGGGTATCTTGTAGTATAATTTACGACCACTAGGATGCACTTTTTCCCTGTAGAACTTGGGGTTACTCAGAGACCCAACAATATCCATAGCTACCCTCTGAAATGGCTCCTCACTCACAGGCAAAGACCTCAAAGGAGCACTCACCTTGTCTCCTGCCTTGCCTACCTTTTGACACTGCTCACAGGTCCTGCAGTACCCTGTTACATCTCTGGAAATTACAGGCCAATAAAAGTTCTGCATAATACATCTCTTTGTACATTTTATGCCCATATGACCTGCAAAGGGAATATCATGGGCTATTGCTAGAAGCATCAGATGATAGGTTCTAAGCACTACCAACTGCTGTATCGTATCATCTTCTAGCCCTCCCTCAGGGGCCCATTCTCTATACAGTAAGCCTTTGTCCCAGTATACAGATTCCCCCTTCCCTCAAGAATCAGGTGCCTCACTAGGCACTTGCCTCAGGCCTTGTAATGTAGGGTCTGAGAGCTGAGCCTGTCTCAACTCTCTCTTTGTAACCCATCCCAGCTCCCCTTCCACAGGAAGTCTGGCATCCTTTGACAGCGGTGCCTCACTGTCAGCCTGGGTACTACTACTCACCTCTACCTTTGCAGTCACTCTGTCCAAGGGAACATCAGTACCCACAAGCAGCTGTGGCTCACCTTCAGCCTCACTGTTACGGAGTAGTTCCCTTCCTGAAATAACCACCTCACTAGTCCTGGCTGCAAGTGTGCGGTCTGCCTGGGTCTCACCCAGGCTACCAGACTCACATGCTTGTCTCAAAGCCTGACTGCGTGTAACTGCACAAACACATGGTACTGCCAGATCAAAATTCTTCCCTATCAGGACATCTGCAGGATGGTAGTTTGGTACCCCTGTTGTCTCAAGACAACCTATTATTGGCATTTTGTCTTTCCCACTTACTGGCTCTCTCACCTTTTGTTCCCCACCTTGCCTCCGTGGACATCTGTATGCCACATGGCCCCACTGGTTGCATTCAAGACATTTAACTGTAGGTCCTGGACGTGTACTTGGACTAGTAACTTCCCCTGCTACTGGCAGATTCCGTTGGAGAAGCCTGGGCTGCTTGCCATGGGTTCTTTTAGACCCATGAGCAGTGCTGGTGGTCCCTTTCCTGTGCAGGGATGCACTGCTTGCTAAGTATAGGTCTCCCTTCTTCCCCAACTCCTTTGAAGAAGCACATTGTATATCAGCTAACCAGATCCTTATGTCCTCAGACAAAGTGCTAAGGGCTTGTTCCCTTACCAAAATTTCTGCCAGCCCTTCAAACATGGTGACCTGACATCCACTCACCCACCTATGAAAATAAGTGCTCAGTTCAGCAACATATTCGCACACACTTTCATCTGCCTTGCATCTATGCTCACAAAACATTTTCCTATAAGTTTCAGGTGTTAGCTTAAAAAATTCTAACAAACAATTCTTAACAGCAGTATAATTAAAACAGTCAATGTCAGACATTTTGGACAAAATAGTTACAGCTTTACCATGGGGTAAGGGGGTCAGGAACCGTTCCTAGAGCCTTTGGTCAACATTATACTGTTTACATACCCTCTCAAACATACGAATGAAACTATCAAAATTATCCCCCTCTGTAAACTGTGGAAGAACTTTACTGACCTTTGTTGCTTCTAGGGTCCAGTTACTCCCTTCCCCATTACCTCCATGACTCTGGAAAAGAGTCAGCATCTCCTTTTCATGTTGCCTCTTCCTTTCCTTCTCCTCAGCTTCCAGGCATAGCAGTTTCTTATTCTCCTTAGACTGTAGATGTCACAGTCTCTCTGCTGCTTCTGTTTCCAAATGCCTGGCCTCCAACTTAAGTCTCTTTAGCTCCAAATGGATTTTCAAGTCCTCTGCAGAAAGGTTGAGCTGTCCATTCTCTGAGTGTTGTATATCTCCATAGCCAGTCTGATCGCCCTCCTAATTGTTGTTTTCTCATGCAGCTGTAACCAAAGCTGCAATCATGTTTGCCTTAGATTTCCATGCACAAGTCTCTTAGCCTGGCACATCTCAGCCAACCAGCTCCTTCACAGCTTGCAATACTCCTCTGCTGACATACCTGTCTGCTCTCACTAACTAAGCTAACAAAATAAATAAAACAATCGTGATCCGAACTCTGAATATTCACTGCATGGCTGATTTAGAGTACAAACCCCCCTTCAGTGATCACTGTACACAAGCTACAGGAATTCACTATTCAGGCCACTACAAGCCAATTGCCAACCATTTAATATGTGGTGTGGGTATCCCACCACTGCCAAACAATTAATATATGACACCTGTGCACTGGCCCAGTAATCAGTGAGCCTCAATCCTCACCACTAAAACCAGTGAGGGGCGTCCATATTGGGAAGGATAACAAATACACACACAGTAAAATACAATTTCCCTTAAGAGCACACAGAGATCACAGTCAGTCTGGGGCTGGTTTCTCCCTTTCTCTCCAGATCCCCAATAATATTCCCCACTGGCACAGCTATAGAGTGGGATCCTTAGCCCGGGTCCCAAGCCAAGTCGTCCTAGCACTCTCGCTGTCCAACCAGTGCTTCATGTCCCTGCCCAAGTAACTGATACACACACACACACACACACACACACACACACACACACACACACACACACACACACACACACACACACACACACTTTGAGATATGATTTATATACAACCACGGAGACACTCCTGGGGAAGGTTGGCACAAGTTCACTAGCTGTGCCTCTTCTGTCTAGGCTATAGGTTCATAGGTTAGTACTTGGCTATCAGCCCTAGGGCCTATGCAAGCCTAGCCATAACATCATCATCTTTCGGCTGTTCCCGTTAGGGGTCGCCACAGTGGATCATCTGTTTCCATTTCATCCTGTCCTCTGCATCACACTCTTTCACACCAACCGCCTGCATGTCCTCTCTCACCACGTCCATAAACCTTATCTTAGGCCTTCCTCTTTTCCTCTTCCCTGGCAGCTCCATCCTTAGCATCCTTTTCCCAATATACCCTGAATCCCTCCTCAGCACATGTCCAAACCAATGCAATCTTACCTCTCTTGCTTTGTCTCCAAACTGTCCAACCTGAGCTGACCCTCTAATATACCGATTCCTAATCCTGTCCATCCTAGTCACACCCAGTGCAAATCTTAACATCTTTAACAATACCACATCCAGCTCTGACTCCTGCCTTTTCATCAATGCCACCGTCTCCAACCCATATAACATAGCTGGTCTCACTACCCTTGTGTAGACCTTCCCTTTCACTCTTACTGGTACCCGTCTGTCACAAATCACTCCTGACACTCTTCTCCACCCATTCCACCCTGCCTGTACTCTCTTCTTCACCTCTCTTCCACACTCACCATTACTCTGAACTGTTGATCCCAAGTACTTAAACTCATCCACCTTTACCAACTCTACTCCCTGCATCCTCACCATTCCTCTACCCTCCCTCACATTTACACACATATATTCTGTTTTAGCCCTGCTGACTTTCATTCCCCTTCTCTCTAAAGCATATCTCCACCTCTCCAGGGTCTCCTCAACATGGTCCCTACTCTCACTACATATCACAATGTCATCTGCAAACATCATAGTCCATGGGGCCTCCTGTCTGATCTCATCTGTCAACCTGTCCATCACCACTGGAAATAAGAAAGGGCTCAGAGCTGATCCTTGATGTAATCCCACCTCCACCTTAAACGTATCTGCCACTCCCACTGCAGTCCTCACCAATGTCACACTACCCTCGTACATATCCTGTACCACTCTTACATACTTCTCTGCCACTCTTGACTTCCTCATACAGTACCACAACTTCTCTCTAGGCACCCTGTCATATGCTTTCTCTAAGTCCACAAAGACACAATGCAACTCCTTCTGACCTTCTCTGTATTTCTCCAACAACACTCTCAGAGCAAATATTGCATCTGTAGTGCTCTTTCCTGGCATGAAACCATACTGCTGATCACTAATCATCACCTCTCTTCTTAACCTAGCTTCCACTACTCTTTCCCATAACTTCAAGCTGTGACTGATCAATTTTATCCCTCTGTAGTTACTACAGCTCTGCACATCACCTTTATTCTTAAGGATAGGTACCAAAACAAAGCCTAGCCATAACAATTCTCTTTATATTTCTTCCTACAGTATTTACTTCCCTGGACCCCTGTCTAGTAGGGTGACTGACATGATCCCCGGGGTGAATTTCCTATCTCCCATCCAATCATCAAGGCTTCTTTTGAAGAGGGCCAAGGAGGCACTCTGCTTGACATGTATGGGCAGTCTGTTCCAGAGTATGGGGAGTATCTGGGTCAGGAACCTATCCCTCCAGCATGTTTTGTTCATTGTGATGACAAAGTTCAGATCCCTGGAGCGTGTGGCTCTGAGGGATTGGGATTTCTTTAAATGGAGCATGTCCAACAGCTAAGGTAGTAATCACTGCCACCAGGACCCTTACTTATCAGCTACTAAAAAGGCCCTTACCAAAGGGTGTCCAATTGTTACTGTGCAATATTATTATCCAAATCATAAGTGTGACTGAACAGCAAGGCTTATTTGGAGTGGCTTAGTACAGTATCACTATATACATGCAATATATTCTAGAGCTTAAATTATCTCTACACAAAACAGCCACAGTTGAAAGATTTAAAAATATGTAATAATAAATAATAAAGAACACAAGACAATACTTCTTACTGCACACTGCTAGTCAAGAGTTCAGAGATCACAAGAAAATGCTTAAAATAATACAGTAGAATAGTTCTGATATCAATATAGAAAACAGCTAGTCTAAACTTACTATTTTCTATCTATTCCTTAAGAGAAACACTAAAGTCTAAGATCCTACTTACTTACAGATTGAGCAAAGCAAGTGCTGTTGAGTGGTCAGTTCTGAAGGCAAAGGCAAATTGCTCTCTCACTGTCTCTGAGAAAGTCCTTTAAAATGATAATACATCCTGCTGACAAATTTTAGATTACATCATTCTTAACAACTCTCCGGTTTCCCAGGCTAACAGAAATTCTACATTAACATTCCTTAGTAAGCTTGCACCTGGTCAGGAAACTACAACAATTAAAGACATTATAGATGTAAAATCTTTCAAATAACTCTAGTGTTAAAACAATAGAATGAATCTGCTGGGTCAGACACCACAGCTCTGAGCCCTGAGATCAAAACAGTCATAAAATGCTTGACTTATCAGCTTTCTTACAGCAGAGTGCTGTTGTTACATTTTTGCAGTTCAACATCCAACACAGTCTTTTCACATTTAAAGAGAACAAGCCTGTGGCTTATATTACTATTTACAAATGACAGAATTATCTACAAAATTCTATCTAGCTAGGCTGGCAGCCTTCACATATCTTCACAACAATAATACAATATACAAATAAGCAGTACACATTAATCAGTGCATAAATTTGCATTGCGTCACATAAATACATATTCCAAATTCGCAGTATAAACCAAACAGTGCTGGCAAGAGTTACCTCCAACAACAATAAAATGAACAGTAAAAAACAAAGCAGGAGGTAGCAGCCACGTTTCATGTCTGATGAAGTGGCTGGTACCACGAAAGCACTCACCTCTTTTACTAATAAAGCTGTTATTCTACATAGCCATGGCTGCTACCTCCTGCTTTGTTTTTTACATATTCCAAATTACTGGTCTTTTCTAACATTATATTATAGCATTTAACCCACAGTGTTCACATAATACAGTGTTGATAGACCTTCTATAGTTATGTAAAGAATCTCCACGGCAATACCCAGATTTGCTCAGAGCTACGATTGAGATTGGCAATCATCATGAAATTGGCATAATGGTTAAAGTGTTTACCTTATAGACACAAGGTGCAGGGCTTGATTCTCACATGGGGTAACTGGCTAGGCTTAAAATGGCCCATGAGGGCAGCTGGCCTAGTATGAACCTATGAACTTTAACAAAATTCCTAACTACATAAGGCAGAGCCCCTCACTAACACTCTTCAAGAGAAGCCTTGACGAGTGGATGGGTAACAGAAAATACACCCCTGGGATCACTTCATTGGCTCTGCTTGACAGAGGCTCAGTTAATTAATGAATGGGGCGGCGAAAACCAATACACTCTGGCTAGGCTTAAAAATGACCTCGGGCAGATAGCCTAGTACCTACCTACCTATAATGGTACCTCCTATACCAAGCCAACAGATATTGCCAATATACTGGCTGACAGATTCAGTGCCAACTTTACCCCTCTCTCCCCCACCAAAGGACCAATCACAATACCAGTAGAATTCCAGGCACCCAGTATTACTGTTGCACAAGTTAAAACAGCACTGTCCAAGGCCAAATTTACAGCTTCTACGGAACCTGACAATATCCCTGGGTGTGTTCTACACGAACTGCAGAGTAAACTGGCACCTCACCTGTGTGCCGTGTTCAATCACAGCCTCACCTCGGGCTTTGTCCCTATCGAATGGTGCACTGCTTCACCCATCCCTCTCCACAAAGGAGGAGTGACTATAGACCCTGGGAACTATTGCCCCATTAACCTGATGAGTCTGATATGCAAAGCTATGGAACGCATCATCATGGACCTAATAAACAAGGATATAGGGAATCTCTAAACTCTGGATCCCACACAGTTTGGTTTTGTGAAGAGTAGATCATGCCTGCTCAAACTGGTTGATTTCTTTGAGTCAGTCACCAGAGCTGTGGATGATGGCAAGGTGGTTCATACAGCCTACCTTGATCTGGCCAAAGCCTTTGATACAATTCTCCACTAAGGAATCATAGAAAAACTCATTAAGCTAGGCATCAACCCCTATAACCCCTATATTACTAGGTGGGCTACAAAGTGGCTCACAGATAGAACCCACAGTGTGAAAGTAGCTGACTCCAAGTCAAATTACCAGCCAGTCACAAGTGGAGTCCCACAGAGTTCGGTCCTGGGTCCTCTCCTGTTTGGTATCTACTTCAGCATACTAGTTCAGTGACAATTGCAAGTTGGGAGCTATTATTAACTCCCCAAGTGATGTTGACATCCTACAGAAAGACCTCACTGAGACCAGCGACTGGTGTCAGAACCATGGCCTTAAGCTAAATGCCAAAAAATGTGTCATCATCCCCTTTGGGAAAAACCTGGTTCCCATGAATTACCACATTGATGGTAGTCCACTGAACACAGAAGGCGTTATAAGATATCTGGGAACACAGGTGACAGCAACCTCTCTTTTGACCACCACATTGCCACTGTGGTCAGAAAGTCCTTCTATGTGGCACATCTCATTACTAAGAGTTTTGCATCCAGGAAGAAAGAGTCCCTCATTAGGCCAATCATTGAGTACAATGCCCCATTTGGCATGTACCTCACTAGACACCTGCAACAACTGGAGAGGCCACAAAAGTACCTCACAAAGAGTATCCTAGGCCTTAAACACTTGTCCTATATGGACAGACTCAAAAAACTCCAACTATTCTCTGTCTCATATCACCTCCTTAGAGGCGATCTCTGCTTGACTTACAAAGCCATGTCTGACCCAGCTCTGTTAGAAATGCTACATCTAAAGAAATCCCAATCCTCTGCACCACATACTCCAGAGACCTCAAATTCATTACCACAACCAACAGAACAAGCTGGAGGGACAGGTTCATAACCCAGAGACTGCCCATGCTATGGAATAGACTTCCCATACATGTCAAACAGAGCACCTCACTAGCCCTCTTCAAGACAAATCTTGATGAGTGGATGGGAAATAGAAAATTCACCCCAGGGATCACTCCAGTGACTCTACTCAACAGAGGCACTGGGAACTAAGGCCGGATGGCACGATGCCAGGGTAATCCTATGGGATAGGCTTGTAAAGGCTCCAGGGCCATTAGCCTAGTGCACACCTATGAACCTATACTTCCCGTGTATGCACATGTAGAAAAGGGTGATGGTGAATCAGGAAGCTAGTAGATCAATATAAAAACAGGTCATGAAGTTCTCTAAGTTATATCACTGAAAGTGCAGATTGTGAAGTGATTCACAAAAAAGTACAACTCATTCATTAAAGTCATGCATCAGGAATAACCTCTGACCTATAATGGCAATAGTTTTCACATTTGAGGACCTTCTGAGCTAAAAACCAACTCTTTCCACAGCCCAAAAAAGTATTGTGTCCTGCCAGTTTAAACTGATGATGATACGTTGTCATCCTGATTGGCAAGTGTCACTGAAGAAGATTTTTGAGTGGAATGCTGTAGTCTATGCAATATGTGGAAAGTAAGGCACACCTGAGTAGTTTTATTTGAAAGGTAGACCCACCCTGAGTGAGATCATATATAATAATGAGACTGAGAGAGTACAACCACTGAAATTATTACAGTATAATATGTTCCACAAAGAGAAAAGACTGTTGACTTCACATGACCCTATAACTTAACATCAGTGTAGAAATATAGATCACACAATGCTAAACCTCCCTGAGTGGTAAAGTATTGTTTTTTGCCCTTTAGAGAACACCTATTATTTGATGAACCCTCTGAAAAAGTGATTGTTGTATGAGCATTGTAAGATCAGGTCAGGAGTGAATCCCAGATATTTAACTTTGTCAACAATGGAAATAGCTATCCTTCGAGATGAAAGCAGTAACAAAAAAAGAACACCCCAGGATGGAAGTTGAGATGACTGAACCCAGAGAATGCCATGAGGATTCATAATATGCCCTAGAAATACTGCGTATGAGATAAGCTGGTAGGCCCGGCATGGATGTAAGTCACTGTGGGCTGGGCCAGTTAAAAATGAACAGAGACCTAAAAAAAAAGAATATTATCAAATTGAATATACATGGCCTGTTCTTGACAAAACTAAGTGTTGTGAACCCAGCTGCATGGGATTTTAATGTTATAGATTAAGATGCCAGGTTGATATATTCTTTGACCTTGCAGATAAGGCTAGTTAGGTTGATGTGCCTATAATTTCCAAGGTCTGTGATAGGGCTTCCACTGTGCAGGGGCACTGTTAGAGATTATGAATATAAGGCTGAAATTAATTCTGTTGTAAATATGCTGAAAGATAAAGAATAAAATAAAAAGTTTGCTTTAATGTAGGAATATAGCTTAGCAATTTAAAAAATGGCATTCATATTGTATGACATAGCTTTGGCTGAAATAAGTGAAAAACAAAGAAGATCTATTAATGAACACAATACATTGCCTGAGCAGTTTGTTTCCTTTCAGACTTCTGACAATGGACATGTTTTTATAGTATGTGTTTTCCTCAAGATACATGTTTGTCACAGTATTAAGAAAAGCTTGACGTAATTCCTCATAGATAAATGGACATGGCTTTTTATAGAATCATTAGAAAAAAGCCTAGAAAAGCAATTTTGGA
The DNA here is from genome assembly GCF_019279795.1 of Protopterus annectens. Taxonomy (NCBI): domain Eukaryota; kingdom Metazoa; phylum Chordata; order Ceratodontiformes; family Protopteridae; genus Protopterus; species Protopterus annectens. The sequence continues at coordinate 1,515,503,405 of NC_056743.1, forward strand.
AAGCAAGTATTATATGCTTTTCTCATGTTTGCAGAACAGTTTACAAATATCCATTAACAGACAGAAACAGCAGCAAAACAGCTTGCACAGATGTTTCCTTTCATATTTCTGTTAATGGCATCCTCACATCAGCAAAAGTGATTACAAGTAAATCACAAAAGGACAATAGAAAAGTCTACCAAGAGGAAAAAACAAAATCTATGTGCATGACTAGAACTGTATATAACTGTATTAATTCAGATATGTTAGAGGTATTTTGGTAGAAACACACCTGTTTCAAGGTATTGTATGGAGAAAGGAAAGTCATCATTCTATACTGTTTGTGAAGAAAAACTTTGTAAATATATGCTACAATCTGGCAGAAGTAGTATGTGTGTTTTTTTTTATAAAAAGCTATTTATTGGTTACTGCTCTTAAAGTCAGATGCTGCATCAGTGTATATTCTGCAAGTTTCTATGGTTAACAGACTGTGATAACTAGACTTTGATTTCAGCAGTAAACAGCCAGCAAGACTTTGTGTCATAAGAAGACTTTGGATCCAGCACAGCATAAAAGAAGCGCAAATTAAAATAAATTTTTCAATGGTGACCCTAAACAAATTTCTTAGCCTGTATCCAAAAACAGGGGGAGTGAGTGGGTAATGCCTTGTATAAGGTCACTCCTGTAAAAGCATGTTAACTAACGTTTATGTGAAGTACTTCAGTTTTCTACAGTTTTCTACAGTTTGTAGCAATACAGTCCATCAGACGTCTGACTCTGGAGAGAGACTATTGTGCATAAAGGTAAGCAGTGCCATCAATTCTCCAAAAAAGGTACAATACAAAGTTGTAAGACTGAAACTGCCAGTTTTGATGTATCAACTTCACAAGTGACTACAGACACTTTTCAACCATCTACAATAAAGCAGCCTGGCCATCTGCCTCTCTGTTGACTGGTAAAAAAAATGTTCTGTGTTACATACAGTATGAATGCCATAGAGGTAATAATAATAATAACAGAATTAAATGTATATACAGCATATTAGCAAATGTAAAACCTTATTAGGGCAAGTTAATAGTAAGGCATTATGCAAATGGATTACAATATTTGACTGGTATCTGAAACAAAATCATGTGTGGCATAAAAAACGTTTATTGTGTGTACAATGTCATAAAAATACAGCACATGCCTCTATTCAAAGTTTAGACTGTACAGACAAAAAATTTTAATGGTAAAGAACCAAGAAAAGTTAATATGTTGACATTATATTCAGGTGTTAGACAGTCATGTTCTGTCTCCAGATGTAAAAGGTTTATTTCAGAGTTACAACAGCAGCCAAATCAGTTACTGATAGAACCTCTAGTATATTTTGTTACAAAATAATGTAATAAACTTCTAAGAGACAGACACAATGAGTTCAGGAAGTTTAGACAAGTTATACAAACATTTTTCGAAAAGTGCATAGGAGTTTTAAATTCAGCAGAAGAGGTTACTGAAAAATGTCAGAAAGACCATGCAACATTGCAGAAAACTCTTCAACAGCAGTTACAGTATAAAAAAAATAAATTAGCTGAAATGACAGAGACTGACTTCCTGCATATACAGCTAATCTGTGCAAAAGAGATATATTTTATAATATGTTTGTGTTTTGAAAATGGTTAAATATACATGGTAGGATGGTAGGATCTGATGTCTGGACAAATCATTCTCAAATGTTTAAAACTTCCAGTCAGTCAAAGCAAGACATTTATCAGTACTACAATAAAGTAAAACAAATGACTGCCATTCTCATAGCATAGTCAAAAGGTACACAAAACAGTTCTAGTGCATAAAATTAAATAAAAATAGTTAATAAGAGTAAAGATTTAACGTCACGAGACTGACATGCATGTATTTTTTTTCATCTAAAATACATCTTGTACAATGCACAAGAATAACAGGCAGACAACAGCAAATATAAATAATGTAAATATAAACATATGTTAGTTAAGCTAATATTTATTTTGTTTTTTACAATTTTTTATAATTGTATAGTAACACCACACCAAACAGTTAAAGTTCTAAATTAAAAAAAAATAAAATCACAGATGGTATCAGTCAAACAGTTTTTGTAAAATTAATGGTAGGGCAGTTAAATAAAAAAAAATACTGAAATCCATGTAAGCTAATTGTAAAATAATGTCTGTTTATGTAGTATAAATGAATAGTTATGCAAATCACAAATACTTATTATATTTCTAAATGTTTTACAACTACATTCTAATTTCAAACTGTAAGTGTATTAACAGATAATTTAAAAAAAACAATGCTAAAAAAGTTAACTATAGTTTATAAGGTATAAAATGTGAATTCAGACCTTCCCAGACTGGATAAATAGTTACAGGAAATGTTGTAAAAACAAGATCAAAAACAAGACTGATTGCCAGACAAGTGGCTTATATTTTTCTAAACTATTATTGTTATTAAAATATAATTGTTAAATGTTTACATGTAGCACTATTTGGTATTTGTAATAAAATGTCACAATTGTGCAAACATGTTTTTAATCAGTTTTCAAGTAAATGTTAAAAGTAAAAAACTCAGTTGCATCAAGTACAGCCAGCAGATGGGCTATAGTATGCATACAGTTCAAATCAATTGTGCAGGAGGGTATAAATACCTACAAGTGGTAATAAACAGCAAAAGCTTTATAAAAAAAATGATAAAATCAGACAAAGGTCCATAGTTTGTTAACCTAATAAAGCAGATAAACAATACTGCAATGCTGCAGGGGGAGGGGCACTTTCTCAGTTTTACACTGACTGTATAAGCAGTACTGCACAAGGGTCTGCTACAAGAAGAAATAATATTTCATTCCTTCTTGACAATACTCTTTTAGGGGAAAGGAAAAAACAGGTATTAGTGCATAAAAAACACTGGTTAACAGATTAAATCTGAAAGTCCAAGATATTTTATGCTGGTTATTATTGTATTGTTTAGTATTAAATTGTATTTTGAACCTGTTAAACTGTAAAGCTATACACAAGATCATTTAAAATTGCTTTATTACAGCTATACAAGAGAGAGTAAAGATATCTAAAAAATTGAACAAGAATGGTCACTATTTTTAATATGTCTTTGGCAAGACAATATTGGTATGCAAAAAGCATAGTTGCCTCTAGTGGCAATTCCACTACATACTTCTAAAGATACATAAGAATTTTCCAAGATTTTGCTTGATGTTAATGTTAGTAAATTTGTAAGATTAGACTAAATGTACTTTACAGTCTTTTTATGTACAAATACAGAAAAATTCAATACAAATTAAATTAATGTCTAGCAATGAATATGTGTAAAAAAACATGTTTAAAAAATGGGTTCAGGGTACCTACTAGATTGAAATGCATGAATAGCAAATAATCTATGTAAATACTGTACAGGATACATTGTAATAAGTTCAAAAGTAATTTGTCAAGTTGTAATATCACTGGTTTCAAGTTGCAGTTTTATCATTGGTTTTTGGACCATCATTTTATCTGTAGTAGTATTGGTTACCCCAGCTAGAGAAAAAAATATATTAAAATATTGTATTCATACAGCTAATGGACTAATATGTAAACAGCATTTTTCAGAGTATATTTCACTGTCAATTAAAGTTTATAGGCAGTTCAGAAATATAACCACAATGTTATGGTTAAAATGACATTGAAACTGTATTTTCAGCAGTGTATAAATGCTTGCAGTAGCCCATGGTTCTTTTCTCTTATAGTTAATTCAACAGTTGCAAAGAGTTAATGGAACAGTTCTAAGTCATAAATTTTATTCTGTGATTGCAAAAAAAAAACATTAATCAAGTTAAAAAATAAAATTAAAGCAGACACAGCTCATAACTAATACCATATTTTCACAGAATGGTCTGCAAAAGAAAAAGTTGTTAGATATAGTCACTTTTGGTAGTAATACTTTTATATCATTGTATTAACTATGTAAAATTGCATTTTGACTTGTTGTATCAAAAAAAAAAGACCAAAGGACATAAAAATGTTTATGTCCATTCTGCTTAACAGGATCAAAAAATCTTTAACTCAAGTTATCAGTGAGGATCAAACGGGGTTTATTCACAATAGACACACTCAAGACAACATACAAAGAATTTATCCATTGTTGACTTCTTAAATAGAGACAAAGCTGAAGCTTTAATAGTAACATTAGATATTGAAAAAGCATTTGACTCACTAAATTGGGGTTATCTTTTCAAAATACTTCAGATTTATAATTTCCCCTCAAAATTCATTAATTTAATAAAAAACATTTACAAGGATAATCTGGCTTATATAAAGTTAGGCCCTTTCACATCAGATGCAATTAAAATTACTAAGGGTACCAAACAAGGATGGCCTATGTCTCCAGTGTTGTTTTCATTGGCAATTGAACTTTTTTCCTCTGCTATTTGTTTAAACCCTAAAATTAAAGGTATTGAAATTACTAATCAAATTCATTCCAAAATAATGCTCATTGCTGATGATATTTTACTCACCTTATCAAACTCAGAAGAGTCACTATGTGAACTAAATTCATTAGCTGAAATATTTTATCACATCTCAGCTTTAAAGATTAATGCATCCAAATCAAAATGTATGTTATTCAATAATAATAATAACTCTAATACTAACATAAATTCAATTGTTGGGAAACAGCTCTCAACTTTAAATTATTTAGGAGTTGTTTATGTGAAATGTTAGAATCTACTCTATCTACAAATTATAATAATATTCTGAATACAATTAAATCATTAATAGGGAATTGGAATAAAGTGTATCTAACATTTGAAGACAGACTGCAACTAACAAAGATGGTACTTCTCCCAAAGGTAAACTACATTGCACTAGCAATACCTATTACACCTAGTAAAAAAAATTTAAAAGAATTAAATAGAATTTTTTTTTTTAAGTTTTCTTTGGTATCCCTAAAAATAGGATAGCTTTGTTAAATCATATTAGACCCTGGGAGATGGGAGGCATAAACTTTCCTGATTTAGAATCTTACATTAAAGCATCTATTCTTAAAACAGTTATAAAGTGGATAGATCCAAAAAGTTCTTCCACTTGGAAAATGTTACATACTGCTATTTTTTATGAAGAAAATAAACTAGCAAAAAATATACAACTGACTGGACAGGACAATATACACTGGCATATCATTTGTATTAACTTGCAATACAATTTCACCAAACCTACTAATCTAAATTATATAAATTACATGTATAACACTTTTTGAAGCTTCATAAACAATAATACAGAAATTAAATTATGGTTTCAGCTATTAACTCCTTTTAATATTACAAAGGACTTTATTAATAACATTTCCATAAATACTCTCAATTCATGGAAAGAAAATAATTTCTTATGTTGTTATCAATGTATAGAAAATCTGAAAGTCATGAATGTTAATCAGTAAATTAATACATTCAATTTATCAAATAGTGACTGGTTTGTTCTTAATAGCCTAATACCATATGTACAAGATCTGTGTAGAACAATAGAACATTTTTCATTTAATTCCATGCCGAAATTTATATATTGTTTATTTGACGTGTTATACAGAGACTTTAATTGGACAAATTTAACTTCAAAGTTATATAGAATTATTATTAGTTACAAAACAAAATCTAACCAGAAATTCTGGAATTTTATTAATAAAGATTTTTCATTGTTTTTATCTAATATGTCAAACATAAACATATTATATTCTATTAAGTTAACTTCAAATGTACAAAATTGGAACATTTTTGCATGGAAATTCTTGCATAGAGCCTTTTACACCCCTAATAAAATAACTAGATTTAAAAATACTAATGATGCTATATGCTGGAGATGTTATCTAAAATGTAATGCTGATTGGTCACATATTATATATGAATGTACACATATCAAGAAATTTTGGGAGGATATTGGTGAATTCATGCAAGCCATTTTTACTGATTCTTTCATTTGTCAAGGTCATTAATTTTTCTAAATGAAATTGAAACCACTATTATGAAAAAGAAAGAACTATGTTTTCTTTGGACTATAATGGCTGTCTCAAAAAAATGCATCACTAGGAAATGGAACTCCCCTATCATCCCAACAATTGATGATTTTCTCTCTCTATTGAAAGAAGTAGCACTGTTGAAAATTAAAGTCAAGGAAATGAGGACTAATAATCCTTGGGAGAAAGTTCTCTCCCTAATAGAGACACTTAAAACGGTCACAATTTTATCTTCATAAGACTAGAGGAAACATGAATACAAGTTATATTTTGTTAATTCTCATACAATAATCTCTATAATTTGTCTGTGTATCTGTGATTGTATTCCCTTTTGACTTTATCTGTTTTGAGGCCATTGTATATTTATAAATAGTTCGTACAATTCACTCTTATTTGATCTGTTAAATTCACTATTTATTGTTGTAAAAAGATTTTGAATAAAATTATTTGAACAAAAAAAAAAGACTAAGGGTTTTGTTTCCTAATGTGTTTCCTATAAAAAAAGAGGTAATTGTTAGAGATTATGAATATAAGGCTGAAATTAATTCTGTTGTAAGTATGCTGAAAGATAAAGAATAACATAAAACGTTTGCTTTAATGCAGGAATATAGCTTAGCAATTTAAAAATGGCATTCATATTGTATGACATAGCTCTGGCTGAAATAAGTGAAAAATAAAGAAGATCTATTAATGAACACAATATATTTACTGAACAGTTTGTTTCCTTTCAGACTTCTGACAATGGACATGTTTTTATAGTATGTGTTTTCCCTCAAGATACATGCTTGTCACTGTATTAAGAAAAGCTTGATGTAATTCCTCAGAGATAAATGGACATGGCTTTTTATAGAATCATCAGAAAAAAGCCTAGAAAAGCAATTTTGGAAAGCAAGTATTATATGCTTTTCTCATGTTTGCAGAACAGTTTACAAATATCCATTAACGGGTACCTATTACTTGATTGAGTCTTCAAAATGTACCCTGACAGCATTGTCCTTACCTTCTTAATAGTGAAATTAACAGACAGAAACAGCAGCAAAACAGCTTGTACAGATGTTTCCTTTCAGATTTCCGTTAATGGCATCCTCACATCAGCAAGTGCTTACAAGTAAATCACAAAAGGACAATAGAAAAAAGTCTACCAATAGGAAAAAACAAAATCTATGTGTGTGACTAGAACTGTGTATAACTGTACTAATTCAGATATGTTAGAGGTATTTTGGTAAAAACATACTTGTTTCGAGGTATTGTATGAAGAAAGGAAATTCATCATCTATACTGTTTGTGAAGAAAAAATTTGTAAATATATGCTACAATCTGACAGAAGTAGTACGTGTGGTTTGTTTACAAAAAGCTATTTATTGGTTACTGCTCTTAAAGTGAGATGCTGCATCAATGTATATTCTGCAAGATTCTATGGTTAACAGACTGTGATAACTAGACTTTGATTTCAGCAGTAAACAGCCAGCAAGACTTTGTGTCTTAAGAAGACTTTGGATCCAGCACAGCACAGAAGCAGCGCAAATTAAAATAAATTTTTCAAGCACCACTATAGCTGTTTTCCAAACCTCACTGATATACCCCGTAGCTAGTTTTAAGTTAAATAAGTGCTGGAGGTGTTCAGTGAGAACATATCTGGAGCTATAAATTAGGCATCCTCATAAACTGCCAAATTGGTGCAGACAAAGGTTAGATAAGGTCAAGAGTGAATGTCTTTATGCTACAGTGCATTGAGAGGACATCCAGAGCGATTTACTAGAGTGTAACAGAGTATGCAGATGACATGGATACAAAGATCTCTCCTCAGTTTTGTTCACGTGATTATGGCTGGGTATCCTCTGATGCTGCCTGTACCACATTTCTTGCTGCATGATGAAGGTCTGCAACTTTCACTGTGGTTGAATATTGTGACACAGTATATAGAGGGTGACATGACAGAACAAGAGCAATACTGCCACTTGTCATATTCTATGTAAGTCATCTGCAGAGATCTAGATGTTTGTTGCAGATGTGTCCCTTGACATGTTACTCATTATGTCTTACCATGGCATAAGCACTGGTTTTAAAAGAACTATCTATCCAGCAAGAACGAGTTCGACTGTTAAAAAGGAGTAGTCCTAATTCTTTTACCCACAGCAGCTGTGTTGTATTACTGAGCTTCTGCTAAAAAGCTTACTGAGGATGCAAAGTATCACTGAAGTAACTGAGTTACCAAAGGTCGAACAGAATATAACCATATTCCTTTTCCTTAATGTGAAGTGAGTGTGACATGCTATATAGAGGGTGATATGACAGAACAAGAACAATACTGCCACTTGTCACAGTCTATGTAAGTCATCTGCACAAACCTATCTGTTTGTTGCAGATGTGTCCCTTGGCATGTTACCCACTGTGCCTTACCATGTCTGTAACTTATGCATGCATGTACCTTATGTGTACATGTCTGTATCATATGCAAGCATTTACCTTATGTATAATTGTCTGTACCTTAAGTGTGCATGTACCTTACGCATACATGTCTGTACCTTATGCATGCATGTACCCTATGCATACATGTCTGTATCTTATGCATGCATGTACCTTAAAAGTTCATAGGTGCATAGGTGCTTACTAGGTTTACTGCCGGTTTTTCTTGGTTACTAGGTTAATGACCACAAGGGCCTTTTTAAACCTAGCCATGCATCCCAAATCTCTGGCAAGTTCTGATAACCTTGATAAGTAAATTGGGCTTGGGAGATGAAACATTTACAAGCTAGGGCCTGGGAGATGAACCATTTACAGGTTGCTTGTGTCCCTTAGAGACATAGGTGCCAAGCCCAGGATGAATTTCCTGTTTCCCATGCAATTGTCCAAGTTGTACTTGAATTGGGTTAGGAAGGAACTCTGTTTTACATAGATGGGTAGCCTGTTCCAAAGACAGGGTAATCTCTGGGATATATACCTGTCTCCTCAGGCAGATCCTATTTATATCACAGGCAAGGTTTAAGTCTTTAGAATGGGTAATTCTGGTGCTGTTTGTTTTCTGGATATGCAGGAGGTCCATCAGAGTGGGGTCTGACAATGCCCTCATTGTCAGGTATAGATCTCCCCTCAAAATTCTGTAGGAGACAGAATACAGGGATAGGACCTTGAGGTGGTCTGCATAGGACATTTTACTTAAGCCCTGTATTCTTTTAGTGAGGAACCTCTGTGGATGTTCCAGTTGTTGGATGTGCATGGTAAGACACATACCAAAGGGGTATTGTACTCAATGACAGGTCTGAAGAATGCTGAATACAGTGGAACAATGACGTCATTGGACTTAGATGCCATACCTTTGTTTATAAGTTGCACAACAAAGAATGATTTCCTTACTACTGTAGACACGTGATGGTCAAAGGCTAGATTACTATCTATGTATGTCCCTAAGTTCCTGACTACTGGATCAGCTCTAAGGGGTGTGTTGTCAATATGATAGTTACCTGGGGTGGATGACTTCCAAAAGGATACTGTTATGCATTTCTTGGCATTTAATTTTAGTCCATGGCTCTGACACCAGTTGTTTCTCTGTGTCAGCCCCTCTTGAAGAACACTTGTGTCAGTGTGGGATTCAATGACAGCTCCTAATTTGCAATCATCTGCAAATTTAGTCAGCCAGACACCACTGACATTGGTCTTGACTTCAGAGAAGTAAATGCCAAAAAGGAGCAGTCCAAGGACTGATCCCTGAGGGACTCCACGTGTGACTGGCCTCTTTGTAGTGATGGACTTCCCAATTCTAACTTCCTGTGTCCTGTCTGTGAGCTAGTTGGCTATCCACCGGATGACATACAAGTTTGTACATAACCTCTTCTGTCTGTGAAGAATGCAAAGTGGGGTATTGTATCAAATGCCTTGGCCAAGTCAAGGTAGGCAGTGTGAACCATTTTGCCCTCATCCATTGCTTTAGTGACCTTCTCAAAGAAGCCCACCAGGTTGAGTAGACATGATCTGCCCTTGACGAAACCAAACTGGGTTGGGTCCGGTGTCTGAAGGTTTACTATATCACTATTGAACATTTCCATGATAATTCTTCCCATTGCTTTACATATAAGACTAGTAAGACTTATGGGTATGTAGTTTCCAGAGTCTGTACATGGCCCACCTTTGTGCAGAGGGATGTTCTACATTTACAAGGCATGAAGCCTGTTTGTACGTTATAGTTAAATAGCAATTCCACTGGATATGCACAGCTCAGGCATCCCCCCCACCCCGAGTATGTTAGCACTCACACTTACCATGTACATCTAATGCTCTCCACTGGATTATGTTTGCACTCACACTTACCATGTACATCTAATGCTCTCCACTGGATTATGTTTGCACTCACACTTACCATGTACATCTAATGCTCTCCACTGGATTATGTTTGCACTCACACTTACTATGTACATCTAATGCTCTCCCCTGGAGTATGTTAGCACTCAAACTTACCATGTACATCTAATGCTCTCCCCTGGAGTATGTTAGCACTCACACTTACTATGTACATCTAATGCTCTCCCCTGGAGTATGTTAGTACTCACACTTACCATGTACATCTAATGCTCTCCCCTGGAGTATGTTAGTACTCACACTTACCATGTACATCTAATGCTCTCCACTGGAGTATGTTAGTACTCACACTTACCATGTACATCTAATACTCTCCCCTGGAGTATGTTAGTACTCACACTTACCATGTACATCTAATGCTCTCCCCTGGAGTATGTTAGCACTCACACTTACTATGTACATCTAATACTCTCCCCTGGAGTATGTTAGTACTCACACCTACCATGTACATCTAATGCTCTCCCCTGGAGTATGTTAGCACTCACACTTACTATGTACATCTAATGCTCTCCCCTGGAGTATGTTAGTACTCACACCTACCATGTACATCTAATGCTCTCCCCTGGAGTATGTTAGCACTCACACTTACTATGTACATATAATGCTCTCCCCTGGAGTATGTTAGTACTCACATCTACCATGTACATCTAATGCTCTCCCCTGGAGTATGTTAGTACTCACACCTACCATGTACATCTAATGCTCTCCCCTGGAGTATGTTGGTACTCACACCTACCATGTACATCTAATGCTCTCCCCTGGAGTATGTTAGTACTCACACCTACCATGTACATCTAATGCTCTCCCCTGGAGTATATTAGTACTCACACCTACCATGCACATCTCATGCTTCCCTTTAGGTATGCTGGCACTTTACATTTGTCATGCACATCACATGCGTCTATTTTGGTGTGTTATTACCCCACATATGGCACACACACACATACAATGTTTCCCTTTGGAATTGTTAGTACTCCACACTTTTCATCTCATTTGAGTCACTCCTATGGTCATTTTGAGGGTATATCTGGGCCCCTGCACTTTTTTGCACTAGTAATCACACTCCAAAATTATCATGTGGATCTTTGCACTGCTCTTTAGCGTAATTCTGCTGTAGATATAGTTTTGGCATTTACGTCTAACAGCATGATTTTGTGCATACCCCTACCATTTACAATTGAGTGAAGTGCCCTTCTGCCAGACTGTTTTACACTCAACAACCTAAGAATGTATATTAATAGCTGACAGAATAGCGAGGTAAAGCATATTCTGCCTGATGTTTGCTTAACCAAGGCCACTGCGGGTTAAAAGATACTATGAAAAGTCAAACTATTGTGTGCAGTATAAGTCAGATTTTGGTTTTCTTCATATTACATCAAACAAAAAAGTAAAGGAGCACTAAATGCATGGCAAAGCTGTCCTTTAGGGTTGTTTCACTCTTTTGTGTATTTTAATAATGTTCTTTTCTGGGGGAATTCTGCCTCCCTTGATGTTTTGCAGTTTTCTTCACTCTGTTGTCATGTTGTATTATTTTGCTATTATCTTACATTATATTTTTTCAATAAGTTGTGAAATAATGTGACAGCATAAATCCGAAGAGGTAGAAGGAAAAGAAGAACATAACTGTCTACAAATGAAGATCATGTAATAATTTACACACAGCCTAAATGAGTTGACGTGAACTTTGTTTCAGAATCCATATTAATTAGTTTAGAGGAGGTTGGGTAAGCTATGTACAGACAGCCAGGTATAAGTCTGCACTCATTGTCTGCTTTCTTTAAAGTTTATCATACGCAACTTCTCCTCCAGTACTAGAATGGTGATCCTCTTTTGAAAACATATGAATATACTAGCACTGAAATAAACAATTTCTTCATTTGGAATACTGAACCAGGACAGCCGAGTCTCGGGTGAAAGACAATTAAAAGAATGCCATTGTAGTGGTCACACATAAAGGAAGTCAATCAGAATGAAGATTATAAAATGAAAACCAAATAGATGAAATTCACTTTCATTAATAATGAAATATTTCTTGGAGTGATACACAGTCATCAACTGTCCCTTTGTATCCTCATAAATAATATACCTCCAAGGTCACTCTACTTAGTGGAAATGTATAGTCCCTTATTGCAGCAAGCACTCCAAGCCTCACCATTCATAATCAGTCACTATATGAAACAAAATGCTACAGAGGTATATACAATCTGGGCTTAAAATGACTTACTGCACACTGAAAACATTGCAATTTTCCTATATGATGAAAGACATTATGGAGCTCTCAGAGTATGTGTCCCAAGCTGGTATGAGACTAGCACTGAGCAGCATTCTACGTTCACCAAGCAAGATGCAACTATACAAACAGAAGATGAGCAACTTTAATAATTGGCTTAGTCATCTAAAGGGGGTATAATGTCTGTCAGCAGAGGAGGATGTGGTCAACAGACCACGTTGCTTTGTCAAGGATTCTCTGCACCTGTCCATGCTAGGCTGTCAAAATATTGGCTTAAACATTGTCCTTCCCCATTGCGCTTTTTTATGCAATGCCAAACTGACAAACCTCCCAACCTAGGTAAAGCAGCCCAAGGGAATCAAAAGGTGTTACTGCTCAATGCCATTAGCCTAAACAAGTAGCTGCACTCCCTCCAAGCTCTCCTCACCTTGGAGAATGCAGACATCTGTGGATTTAATGAGACATGATTTAAAGCTGCAGATAGTCCAGCAGTGCATGGATACAACGCCTTCCACACATTTAGACCAGCTACTGCACAGACAGACAAAAGATGAAGGTGTCTTGATCTACTTCAAAAGCAAACATACCAAGGTTGGTCAAACAGGATGACATGCTTGAGCTTCAGAATAAAGCTCCCCTGCATGAAGGAAGTTGCACGGCAAAAAACACGTATTTCAAACGCAAAGGAAGCCAGCAACAGGTGAACTGTGAAAATTATTAATTTTAATAATAAGACTTCATAAAACAGACCGGTTTCGGCCTGGAATTAACCTGGCCTTCTTCAGTGTTATAAAAAACGAAATGAATACAAGAAGTCTTAAATAATGAAAGCCACATAAACAAATACACATGATTGGCTAACAGAAAGCATCACTAATGTACATCATAAATATTCATTAAGCCCTGGATTAAACAGAGCACCCAATTTTGTGATCCATTTCTTTTCCTTAATATTGCTTGAGCTTCTCCATGTCCGAATTACCATAAGCAATGTCTCATACCACATCCTTGCAACTATAGATCACCCCCTATGACCCATGAAACTCAAAGCTCATACTTAGACTTACTGGACACACTTACCATTCAACACAATACCATATTCTTTGGAGACTTTAACTACCCCTCTATAAACTGGGAATCCTAAATGACCCCAAACTTTCACACCCAGAGATTCCTGGGCTTTGTAAACACAAACACCCTGACCAGTTAGTGCATTGGTTTAAACATCCTGGATGTGATACTCACAAATATGGAAGAATGTGCCCCCCCCCCCCCCCAGTGTAGTGCCCTCTCTGGTAAAGTCAGACCATAAAGCTGTCTCCTTTGAAATAAAATTCAGTGCTGCAATGTGGCAATCATAGAAAACCCTGAAACAGTTAAGAACTACTCTAAGGCAAACTACTGATTATTAAGTAGTTGCCTGACAAAATTTCAAGCCCCTTCATACCTGGAGAACACAGCTGCCTATGCAGAATTATACACAGAAACCTTGTACAATCATCTTAGTTGCATGGAGATAGCTGTGCCTACCAGAAACAAGCCCAGAACAAACTTAAAAAACAAGCCACTTTTGTGAAATCCAAACATAAATAGATTTTACAACAAAAGAAAAAAATCATAAAATTAGGAAGTGCAACACCCAGCAAGATAAAAACTCTCTCATTAGGCTAACAGAACAAGTAAGAAGGCAAATTAAGTCTACCAAAACCAATTTTGAGGTAAAGATAGCCTCCCAGTCTGGGAACAACCACATGGCTTTCATTAGCTATGTCCAAACCCTCAAAGACAGTACACAACAGTGTGTAGAACTAATTGCTAATAGAGCCACTTATATGAAGCCAGAAGAAATAGCAGATCTGTTGGCCACTAAATTCAGCTCCAGTTTCACACCCTAACCCCCTTCCTTACTAACCACTCTCCAAATAATACCATCAAATATAACCTCCCTAATTATGACAAGGGTAGCAGGTCCTAAATGCACTATCTAGGGCTAAAACCACCACTTTAATGGGCCCGTATAATATCCCTGACTGCTTCCTAAAGAGCCTGAAGCATGACATATCTGGACCTCTGTAGTCACTCTTTAAGCTTAACCTCCAGACAGGCTTTGTGTTACATGAATGGTGGACTGCAATGGTCATCCCCTGTACAAGGGCAGTCTATTAATGGACCCTTGGAACTACACAACCGTAAGTCTTACCAATCTCATGTGCAAAGCCATGGAAAGAATTATCATGGAAATAATCAGTAATTACAAAGAAAACCTTCAGACAATGGAACCAACCCAGTTTAGCTTCATCAAAGGTAGATCATGCATAATTAACACAGCAGACTTCTTTGAAAAGATCACCATGTCATGGATGAGGGCCAAACAGTGCATGCAGCCTACCTTAACATGGCCGAGGCATTTGATACAATACCCCACTTGAGCAATGTAAACAAATTCATGTAACTGGGTCACTCCCTGGATAGCTAACTGGATCTCATATAGGACCCAGGAAGTTAGGATAGGTAAGACCAGCTCCACAAAAGGCCGATCACTAGTGGAATCCCTCAGACATCTATGCTGGGCCCGTTCCTTTTTGGTATTTACTTCTCAAAAGTTAAAACCATTGTCAAAGCTCTCTAACTGATCAAGTTTGCAGAAGACTGCAAACTAGGTGCAGTCATAGAATCCCGCCAGTAAACTAACATCATATAGGAAGTTACAGCACAGACAAATGATTGGTGCCAAAGGTACGGCTTAAAACTCGGTGCAAAGAAATGCATAACCCTTTGAGAAGTCAGTCATCCTAAGCATGTACTTTATTGATAAAACAGCCTTAAGCATGGGCCCAGTAGTCAGGAGGATTTGGGGATGTATGTGGATAGTAACCTGGCTTTTGTCCAAGAGTCTAAGGTAGTAAAGAAAGTATTCTATGTTGCTCAACTTATAAACAAGGGCATGGCATCTAGGTTCAAGGAAGTCATTGTTCCTCTTTATTTGTCCCTCATCAGAGTCATCATTGAGTATAACGCCCCTTTATTATGTGCCTGACCAATCACATGCAGCAAGTGGAACATCCATGGAGATGTCTCACAAAAAGAATCCTCAGTATAAACAACATGTCCTGTGCAGATCATCTCAAAGCTCTATCTCTATACTCGGTTACAGACTGTTGAGAGGTGATCTATACTTTGCATACAAGGCATCCCTGTATCCCACTCTGATGGACTTTTTGCACATCCACAAAAACAATAGCATCAGAACTACTCAATATAGAGACTTGAACCTTGCTTGCAACATAAATAGGACACATTGGAGGGACAAGTATGTGTCTCAGAGAATTCCCCTCCTCTGGAACAGGCTTCCCCTCTATGTGATGTGAGTTCTTCCCTAACCCTATCAACTGTAACCTGTACCACTGGATGGGAAACTGGAAGTTTACCCCAGGTCTAGCCCCTATGTCTCTAGTGTAAAGAAACAGTCTGTAAATCATACCCTAGATTACATATACACGTTAAAATAACATATAAGGCTCAAAAGCTTGCAGGATATATTTGGGATGCATGGCTAGGCTGATAAAGACCTCAGTGGTTGTCACCCTAGTATACACCTATGACCCTATGAAAATGTTAGTTGCTTACAGCAGTGAGAAGTGTAATCCCAAACTCATAATGAATTCTCCAGTTAGCACTGAGACACTTTCATACTAAAGGAATCTAATGAGTCATAAAATGCAGTCAAACATTTGTATAATGCAGATTTGATGATGACATCCCCTCAAACAATTTTCCTACTACCTTGGGGTTCATTTAAAATAAACATCATCAAGGCCTACAGTTCTTATAAATGAAAGGTTTTGATGTGTCAATCTGCAGCTCCAATGCAACAGAAAGAGATTTATTTTTCATCTGTTTATTTCTCCATAAAAAAACAACCACCCACCTGCTGTAGATAGTTCACAAACTTGCACATAAAATCGCCAAAGATCCAGCTTGGTAGAGGATAAAGTGTTGCAGTAAATGGTACACAGCACAGCAGAAATATAATATCTGTTGTTGCAAGGTTTGCTGAAATGGAAAAATAAATAAATCAGAAAATATATAATTCTCTGTTATTTTGCATCACTATAAGCACTCAAGTAAAGCACAGACCACAGAATCGATAATTTGTTTATGAAAAAGATGAAGAACATGAATGCCCTGTAATGCTGTTCGTTGTTAAAGTTCATTAAGAATGAACTCAGTACAAGAGCTTCAAACTGATTTATTTGAGTAGAAAAAGGTTAAGCAAACAATAACAAAAATGTTTCCATAATGATTGAAATACTGGACACACTTGACCTTTTATCAGCACTGTGGCAGATTTAGTTAGTGCTGTGTTCCAATGAGTCGTTGAAATACTTGTAAACAAGGGATTATGTGTTTTCGGTAGTTCATATTTCTTTTGTCATTATTATTGGAAATCAGTTTCATAGCTCTTGCATAGACAATGTTTTCATGTGCTTTGAAAAAAATATTGTCATTAAAAATGATGTTTGCCACAGGCAACAAAAGTCAAGTAAGGCTTTTAACTAAATGGCGAGGGAAGCAGAATGCACAGATATAGCTGTAACATTTATCGGTTCTGTTCTCATACAGATATCACTGACTTTGGGTCAAAACTCAAAGGAGAAAACATTTTTATTACTGGTTTATGTTACAGAATATATTTCCTGACAATACATAAAATGTTGGCTGATATACTTCATATTAAGAAGTATCATAATTTCTGTATTTTGTTATTTTTACATAAATGAGATAGAACCACTGAACATTTTCAGCTATGAGCTCGGCCACAACATAATAGTACTGAGACACTTAACTGTCAGGTGACAGCCATTATAATGACATTTTAAGTCTCAGGTCAGAAAAGGTAACACAAAAAGGTTTTCTATTACCATAATACATCTATGAATTATTACCTGACTGCCTCTGCAGATATCATTTTAGTCCTGAATGTCAAGACTTAATGATCCTGTTATTTGTACGAATATTTTCACTAAATATGATCAGACAGACAGACAGAAAGACAGAAGTGATCCACCTTAAATGGCCTGGCAGATTCTAGGACTGAGACACCAGAAAGCAGCTTAGCAATCTGCCCTGTAAATGACTGCCTAGAAAGTGTCACCAATTGCTTTTCGGACCTTGGCTGCTTAGCAATCTTTCTTCAGTTGTTAGTACAACACATACCAGTGTTTCCTGTACTCTGCCAGTGACAGCCAGCTCATCTGTCATATGTAGTCCTGCTAAGGGAGTAGAGTGTCACAGGGCTACTTCTATGTTATGTGATGTTTGGAGAGGCTTTTCTTGAAATGTGGTGAATTCTTAAAATGCAAAAGTCAGCTACTGGAGAACTGGCCTGCAGCAAATTTTCTGCACCATGAGGTATCTGCTTGCAAAGTACGTACCTAGTTTATGATTTTAAAGTAGGAATTTATCAACTCATTCATTGAACAGACCACAGTATCGAACCAGACACTACAGTACTCAAGACAGCTGGTAGTCTTATAAGAAAAATTTTAAAAAAAGTATTCATCCTCAGTGCCACTCATTCAGGGGCTTATTTGGTTGTGTTTATTTATTTATTTTCTTACTTATTTATTGTTTTGTTAATTATCTAAGTGGGCTGGGCCACTGACCCTTTTCAGACAGGACCCAAGCTCAGCACAGAACATGTAAAGTTACATCAATACTGAGAACATACATTTCAACAAAGAGGGCAGACAATAATAGCAAGGTACAGAGTAATGGGCCAGATTCCAAAAGAGTTGGTCTCAGTGTAAGTGCCTTAATTTGGTCTAAAGCCTATCTATAAACAGGCTTACATTGGCAGGCCAGATTCCAAAAGACCTGTTCTCAGCCTGTTCACAGTCTAAGTGACACTGAAAGCAAGTCTTTTTGAACTGAGTCCATAAGCAAGTGCTAGGCTAATTGCCTTTGTAAACCATTTGTAGCCTGGTCAATTTCACTCCAAAGGTGAAATGCAAAGCCTGCACATTGTGTCTAGGAGATAAACACCTGACAATACCCCCAGAGGTTTAGATTAATAAGTGACATGGTTGAGGAATTTGCTATGTTGGATGCAGCAGCTGAGATTACACTGACCAGGACTCCCATGTTTCTTTCATCCTCAGACTCCCTGGTGACATGCTATTTAATGGTCTATCTCTTTGGACAGAGTTTAGATCTGCTTATAAACCAAGCACAATATAGTTCAGAATTCTCTGTGTTTTAATGTATAACCTGCTGAAATCCATGAGACTTTGTTGCTGGGACCATATAATTAATCAGTTTATTGACATGCCTTTTGGAACACCCGTGGTGTCTGTAAGCTGTATCTGGTACATCTTGTTCTACATTTTTTTGACACGAACTCTGATTGATCAAAACAATTGTCCAGTAGTGCATTAAATGAAACAGCTTCACATTTAAGCCACAATTTAATTATTGTAGCTATTTTCAAGCTATGGACCTAAAGTTATATACTAATTAGCTTTCTATTAATGATTCCTGAATTAGTCAATATAATGGCTAACCCAATAACATTTTTGCTTGTTTACTGCATGGGCTCATCCTTCACTGGTCATGACATTACGCATTGTAGAATGACTAATAGCAATAATTCCACATTTTTTTTTTTGTGGCATTGTGTCATCCGTGGCATCTTAAACTCTACCAGAAGCTTAGGCAGAGCTCTTTTGTACCAGTTATGCAACTCACAGATCATTAAATGATACCATTCAGAGCTTAGTAATGCATTTAAATATTTCATCATGAGGAACAGGGTACAACTTTTGGACATTCATTAAATAAATATTTTCCAGGTACTTGAGTACATCCTTCTGTCACCCTTTCCCAATGAGTGAGGGGTTAAGACATGAAAGTGTGAGTAGTAGAAAGCTTCAGGAATATCCTAAAAACACTGTAATAACTGTGATAGAAACAAAAAACCAAGGTATCAGGGTTTCAGGAATCATAGCAGTAGTCCTAGAGTTAGGCTACGGTCAATCACTTGCTGTAGCCTAGCAAGTTTTTTTTTTTCTTTTTCTTCTCCCATGGCAGCTTCACTCATGAGTGCAGATTGCTAGGGCCTGATAAACTGCTACTTTTCTAGCAGATGTTAACAGGTATGGGGAGTACAATGCTACCCTTTTAGGATATGGTTATGATACATGAGGTGCTATCAGCAGGAATAGCAATTTATAATCAGGAGTATGACACGCTGCTTTAAAATCAACAGCAAGAACGATTGTACTGCAGTTCAAGAGATACTCACTTCTCTGGTGAATCCACACACACGCACACACACACATGCCCACACACACACACACACACACACACACACACAAAATATATATATATATATATATATATATATATATATATATATATATATATATATATATATATATCACAGCCCCCCACATGCTGAATGCAGAATGATCATACTGCAGTTCAAGAGATACTCACTTCTCTGGTGAATCCACACACATGCACACACACACACACACACACACACACACACACACACACACACACACACACACACACACTATATATATATCACAGCCCCCCACATGCTGAATGCAGAATGATCATACTGCAGTTCATGAATCCACACACACACACACACACACACACACACTATATATATATATATATATATATATATATATATATATATATATATATATATATATATATATATATATATCACAGCCCCCACATGCTGGGTGCAGGGGGCTTGCCCCCCTGCAAAAACGTGATATGTCATATAGGAGTTTGATTTACATCAGCTCCTATACGGATATCATGTCATGTTTTTGGTGACAATGTCGACTCAAATGTGTCGATCATTTGGATCGATACTGTGCATTGGTCGAGATTCCAGGTTCGGTGGTTTACTTTGATATTGCGAATGGAATATGTTTAGCCTTTCGCAATATTGATAGTAAACCAGTGGCTCCCAACTTATTATCTCAAGAATCTAAAATGAATCAAAAAATAATCAGAGCAGAGACCCTTTTTTAAATATTGGTACTAAATATGATAATAAAAATCTGCCTCAGTGTGCATTTTCAGAATAGCAGCAAGTCTTTAATTGTAGTGTTTAGCAAATTTTGTTTACTATAGTTCTTATAATTTTAGTATAAATTCAAAACTTGTAGGAGGGATGGAGGAAAAATATGTGCCAACAATCAAGGTGACATCCCTGAAAATTAGGAACTTTGTTTAAAAGGTATTTGGCTTTTGACTGTCACAGCCTGAGGTGAGTTACTAATTTCAGAGCTGTTACATGGTTTCCCAGGCAGTATTATGATGACTGCAGGTGGAGAACTGCAGTGTGTATGGAAGTACAAGTTTTGTTAATAACAACAAAAGTTTGCACATATGAATGTATCTATAGTAACAGCAAAGGATTGTACATATGAATGTAGCTATAATAACTGCAAGGTTTCTACAGATGAGTGTAACTATAATAACTGCAAGGTCCATATATATATATATATATATATATATATATATATATATATATATATATATATATATATATATATATATATATAAGCATAGCTACAAGGTTCATTCAGATGAATGCAGCTATAATAACAACAAGGTTTGTATATATGAGCGTAGCTATAATAAGACCAGGTTCATTCATATTAACCTAGTTGTAACAGGTGTGCTATAACCTACATCATACATGTACATCTCACTATATCAAGGTTATTTTCTCGTATTTAAAGAGTAAAGAGTGTGCTTGATGTGGTATAATAATACTGTGTCCAGTGAATCTTGCTCTGGAGGACTCCAGGACCTTGCATGCTGTATGCTTATTCAAACAGTAATACAATAATTAGGTGATACAGATTCTTGAAATAAAATGTTTAAATCTATCAGCCTTGTTTTTACAGCAGGCTAAGCTAATATAATAAAGAAGCTAAGACCCACTCCCTTAAGGGATGGGAGCAATTAATGAGTGAAAAGCAGCTCTTCTGGCTTCATAAGTCAACTTATATTAACTCAATTATTGGACGTCATGTACAGCCAACACCTGCAGCAAACAGCCCCACATGCCTCACAACCAGCTGATATTCCACCTAAAATTCCCAGGTCATTTAATTATAAACTGCATTTAAACTGCAGTGGAAGGTCCTCTGACAGACTAAGTTCATAACTACAGATTTCCTAATTAAAGACTCAATGGGCATGCACCTTTCTGTAGTAGATGTCTTCAGGGAGATTCAAATAACTTTGGGAGTCATTTTCCTCAAAGGGGATCACTGACTTGTCAAGAGCATGAGCTCAAGGCAGCCATTAACTATTTGTGAATTGTGAGGCAAAAACAAAGATGTGATATTAATAACAAATACACTGAATAATGTGGCTTTTTCTCATTGTCCCTTTAGTGATTTTATTTTCTATAAGAGTCCTGAGACAATTATAAATGGCAACATTCTGTAACTTTCAAGTTGATGTTAGCTTTCCGTGAAGATGCTAGGCTGACTATTCTTGAGTTTGTACTCTAATAAAGAGGATTCACATACTTTGAATAAGTGCAGGCCTCTGTAGTTTCATTTGCCTTCTGAAAGTCAAATTCATGGGTGTGATAAACATCGTGCATGCATCCATAGACTACAATTTTAATTACCGTCATTGTTTGGTGATTTGCTCATTAATTTCAGATAGTGTGAAATGCAGTGCTTTGCCTCCCTCAAAATCACCATACATGGCTGCATGAACACTGGCAGTGAGTTAATTAATATGGTTTAGTAGAATGAAGTGTTTAAAAAGGGACGACAACAGAAAACTGCATACAATTGAGAACTGCAAAGCTATTTAACAATTTACAATATTTATCTAAAACACTGTCATTAAGAGGAATCACAAGACAAAGGGTATGTTTATTGGAGTGCTACTGAAAGAAAAAACATTAAATTCATCTTTATAGAGATATTTTTCCTACCAATGTTTGATATAAAATGTAATATAGCTTGATATGAGCTCACTCTATAAAAGAGGGTCTATGTCATAAAACCAGAAACACAAACTCTCAAATGCTCATATGAGCGAATAATTAAAAACTCAAAATTGTTATTCTGGGGGGCTGTGCCCCCACCTGCTAAATATATATTCCTACTCTGAGATCGCACTATAGTGAGGAAAGGGCAAATATTCCAATCTTCACTGTACTGCGATCCCAAAATACCAATTTCGAGTTTTTGATTTTTTCCTCATGTGAGCGTTCGAGACTTTGTGTTTTCATTGTTCTAACGTAGACCCATAAAAGGTTGTCTAACTTTTTCTACAGCAGTAAATACTTCCAAAAAGTAATAGATTAAAGGCTTTACACATATATGCCCAGAGATCAGCTGTATGATATATGGAAATCAATAACAAGACTACTTAACAGGTCTCTACACATAATATATAAGCTACACAGTCACTCTGAGCCAAAGAAAGAAAGCTGTCTATGACAAATATAAATTCTGGTGGGTAAAAAGATGAATTCTCACAAATGTCCTCCTGCCGGCTGTGAACATTAGTTAAAATTGTGAATTTACTGATATTAATTAAAAAAATAGGACCTAGTTAATGCAGTCCTGTTGTTCCGGGCCAGTAAGGAGGAAGTCACTGACTGAACAAAACATTAACTTGGACAATCTTCTCGTCTTTCTCCGGTCCTGAAACATATCACAAATCCAGGCAAAGAAGACTGAGAGATGTAAAGAGAGAGTTAAAGGTAGAGATGAATAATAACGCAAACACTAATGAATGAAAATCTATGAAAGAAATAGAAAGCAAAGAGGAATGAACAAATATTGTCTGCTACGTTTGGTCTATATGTATGTGATTCACATGTCAGCTTGTATTAAGCTACTAAGCATTCACATTTCTGCATACAGCCCTTTACCTCCAGTACACATATGCTCTAAGCAAATGTAAAAAAAGAGAACAAGACTTCATGCAAATGAATTGTAAACAAAATCTAAAATAATCACTGTCTAAAACACAGTGGGAAATATTGTGGCCAGTATCTTCAGAAAGGGCAAGAACCGGCCTTAATAAGGTATGTACAAAGTGTAGAAAATATAAACAAGGTGTAAGAGGTTACAGAAGTAGTATTGACAAGCCACGGCACACAGATTACAGACCAAAGAAGCAGAATGTGTTAAACAGAGATAGACAGTGGGAAAGAGGGGGAATGCACACACATCAAGGCAAAACAAGATAATATGCATACAAAATATATCACATAGATTAATAGATTGCTATTAGGCTAATGACTGGGCTGGGGGGGTCTTTCTAAGCCTAGCCAAGATTTCCTGAAAGAATAGGACATTGACAGCCAGGTATTTATAAGCTATCTCTGTCCATAAGGGACATGGGTGCTGGGCCCCGTGTAAATTTCCTATTCTCCATCCACTTGTCTAGGTTGCACTTAAATTGGGTAATAGACAAACTCAGCTTCACATGTAGGGGAAGTCTGTCCTGTAAGAGGGCCAGTCTCTGGAATGGTTCCACTTTCAAATCTCAAAATACTGAAATATTGAATTTCAGTATCTCGAGACAAAAATAATGAAAGTTAAAATCCCAAAACATGTAAATTTTCCCAGGGGATGTAAACACTTGTTCAAAACAGCAAAGTACACACTGTACCATTGGAAACCCACCTACGTGGGTGGCTATGCCCCCCCACATCCCCCCTAACTATATATACCAATTCTAGGATCACACTACAGTGGGGAAAAAGGCATATCTCCCCAATATGTGCAAGTCTTTACTTGCCCTGGGAAAATTCCCATGTTTTGGGATTTTAACTTATGTTATTTTCATCTCAAGATACTGAAATTCGATATTTCAGTATTTCGAGACTGGAAACTCAAACCCCTGGGACACATATCTGTCTCTCCAGTATGTTCTGTTAAGTCACAGGCAAAATTCAGGTCCCTATACATTTGGATTTCTGGTACTCTTTGACTTACAAATATGCAGATGATTCATAAGTGTGGTGTTTGTGGATGCCTTGTAAGCCAGACATAGATCACCCCTCAGCAATCTATAGAAGACCGAGTAGAGGGAAAGGGCTCTAAGGTACTCTGCATAAGACAGGTTTGTTATGCCTTGTATCCTTTTTGTAAGAACCTCTGAGGTCGCTGTAGTTGCTACATATACTTGGTCAGGTACATACCAAAGGAAGCATTGTACTCTATGATAGGTCTGATAAGAATGGAGTACAGTGGACCTAGATGCCATGCCCTTACTTATAAGCTGCACAACATAAAATAATTCCCTCATTACTTTGGCCACATGATTTTCGAAGGTAAGTCTACTGTCTACCACTGAGTCAACTCTTAGGGGCATATTATCAACATGGTAATTAACCGGGATGGCTGACTTCCCAAATGGTACAATTAGGCACTTCTTAGCATTGAGTTTTACATACAACTAAAAATAAAACAGTGAAGCTAACATGAAAGAAGATGATACAAGCATATGTGCCTTAAATAAGGAAATATTGTGAGTAAGCCAAAAGTTGCAGGAAAATATAAAAATGAGATAACAATGATGCTAGACACAGAAGCTTCAGTAAATATACTATTTGATGAGGCTAAAGCCAGAGATAAAGAAGTCTAACACTAGTATGTGTATCTATCTATCTATATTTATTGATATATATATATATATATATATATAGAGAGAGAGAGAGAGAGAGAGAGAGACTGCTTCATTACAGATGCAACAGTAATGGAGAAAGTGGAAAATCTTGGGCTAGGAAAGAATAAATAATTGTAAATTGTACAGCCCAATCATTCCTATCTTTGAATAACAATCAGTCCTCCATTCCCAGGGAGAGTTAGATGATAGAAAGTGGGCTAGTTTTCTGGTCTCAGGGGATGGCATATGTCCTCCCTCTTAGCAGCTTGTTTAAACCTGCAATTGCTTTCTCCACATGTCATGTTCCTATTAAACTCCTATTGTCTTACAGCACTATGATAGCTCAGGCTCAGCCATCTTGAACTTTACTAGGAGAATACCCAGCCATGTGGTGCACTCGAGCTACCTGCCTCACTACCCAGGGTGATTGAACTGGCAGCAGCTACTTGCTGTCATCATTCTTGGTTAGCTCCTACAAGTCCCTGATCTAGTAATGGAACTTTGATCTCAGACTTTTTTCCCTCTATGCCAGATGGCTGTCTCAATACTACATGCTTCTTGTCCTTAATAACATGATCTTATAACTTAAAAAATAGTCCACTCATGCAGCAAGATCTAATATTAATAAACACAGATCATTACTAATACTAAAAACTGAGAGAAATATGCACTGCACTGGCCCACTGGACCATGAACCTACTATATTGCATTTCTAAAAGGTTATTTGCTAGCTCTCCCTTCTGGAATAGCACTAAAAATGAATGAAAACAAAGTTGTGGGAAAAGCAACTCTTTAATATAGTTGAGACACAGAAAAAATCCATCAGATTCCAAAAAAAAAAAAATGCTCATTAACAACTTGTATGTTGTTAAAGAAAAAAGAAATAATACTTTTCATCCCTTCACCTCCCAAGCATTCATGCCATTCATATGACTATAAACACTACCACAGGTGCTCTTATGACCATAAACACTACCAGAGGCATTCATATGACCATAAATGCTACCAGATGTGTTCATATGACCTAAACACAACTACAGGTGTTCATATGACAATAAACACTACCATAAGTGTTCATATGACCTAAACACAACTACAGGTGTTCATATGACAATAAACACTACCATAAGTGTTCATATGACCTAAATACAACTGCAGGTGTTCATATGACAATAAACACTACCATAAGTGTTCATATGACCATAATCATCACCACATGTATTCATATGATCATAAATACTACCACATGTAATCTATCTATAAATTTCTTACTGAAGACAAACATCTGGTAATATAATTTTCAGCCTCAGAAAAATATAGGTGATAACACAAAATGTCAGGTAAAACATGGTACCATTCTGTCATATTCTTCCCATTCCATGCCATAACTAACAAACAGGAGAATAGACAGTTATAATGCCATCCTTATAAATATTAATGCCACTGAAACCTTTAGGCTGCCTCATGGTAGTGTGTGTGTGTGTGTGTGTGTGTGTGTGTGTGTGTGTGTGTGTGTGTGTGTGTGTGTGTGTGTGTGTGTGTGTGTCTGTGCGCAAACGCATGCATTTTTACATGAATATAATATATACATATACATACAGATGCTGGGCACTGGAGCGAATAGCAAGTGCTCCAAAACCCAGTAGAATGACACCATTTGTTCTACACAGACAGATGGTCAGCAGGTGTATGAGCTCAACAATCCCCAAGTAATGCAATATTTTCTTTCCCAGGGGATTGTAATAATTAGCAGGGGGGAGGAGGTCTAGTCCCCTGCAGAAACACTTGCCATCAGTTTAGTCTGCGCCAGAGTAATCCCTGAATCATGTGCAGAAGGTGTCAATATTGGTGACTTTGATGTTGCGCGCAAACACACACACACACACACACACACACACACACACACACACACACACACACACATATGTTTATATATATATATATATATAGAGAGAGAGACACAGACACACACACACACAGTGCACACACACACACACACACACATGTATGAGGGCTAGGTTCATACACACACACACACACACACAGGCACACACACACACACACACACACACACACATATGTTTATATATATATATATATATAGAGAGAGAGAGAGAGAGAGAGAGAGCAAAGTGCAAAGATGTGTCTTTTTCCCTGTTATGTATGAGGGTTAGGTTCATAGGTTCATAGGTGTTTACTAGGCTAATGATCACAAGGGCCTTTTATAGGAGGGTTAGGTTCATAGGTTTATAGGCGTTGACTAGGCTAATGACCACAAGCCTTTTTAAGCCTAGCCATCCATCACAAATCTCTGACAAGTTCTGATACCCTTGATAAGTGAATGCATGGGCCTGGGAGATGAACTATTTACAGGTTACCTCTGTCCATTAGAGACATAGGTGCCAAACCAGGGATGAATTTCCATTTTCCCATTCAGTTGTCCAAGTTGCACTTGAATTGGGTTAGGGAAGAACTCTGCTTCACATGGATGGGGAGCCTGTTCCACTGACAGGGTAGTCTCTGGGATATATACCTATTTCTCCAGCAGGTCCTATTTATATCACAGCCAAGGTTTAAGTCTTTAGAACAGATCATTCCAATGTTGTTTGTTTTGTGGATATGCAGGAGGTCCATCAGAGAGGGTCTAACAATGACCTGTATGCCAGGAATAGAGCTCCTCTCAAAAGCCTGTAGGAGACAGACTATAGGGATAGGGCCTTGAGGCAGTCTGCATAGGACATATTACTTATGCCCTGTATTCTTTTAGTCAGAAACCTCTGTGGACATTCCAATTGCTGGATATGCCTGGTTAGATACATACAAAAGGGGACAGAAAACAGGCAGACAAGAACTTTACTTTGTCATAGCCTATGCTCTTTGGCTTAAACAGCAAAGCAAGAACCAAACTGCTAACTTACATTTGACTGAACAGTCATAGTACAAAACTTTTAATTAAGTGAGGCATGGTAGAATTGTCTGTACTGTAAATGTGCCTGAATCTCTTGCATAATAGTGGGTGCAGCCAAGTTATGCCACAGGAGTGGCAGCCACACCCCTTGTATAAATTCACCAAACAAAAAGTATCAATAGAAGTAGTAGTAATCTACTAATCAACACCATACTTACCAGACAAAAACCACTAACCAGACGTTTTTATACATTTATTAGAAAATGTAACATACAGCTCTGTTGTCATATGTCAAAACCTGCCTTAATGCAGACAGTCAAATTGCCACCAGTTTACAGCATACCTCTCAAGCTCTTTATTGTGTCAAACATCTTGGCCAGGTTGAGGCACATGGTGTTTACTGTTTTACCTTCATCCATCGCTTTGGTGACCTTTTCAAAAAAGTCCTCCAGGTTGAGTAAGCATGACCTCCCCTTGATAAATCCAAACTGAGACAGGTTCAGTGTATGGAGGCTCCCTATCTCCTTATTAATTAGTTCCATGATAAGTCTCTACACTTCTGTATTTGAAGCTCTTCAGACTTATAGGTCTATATTTGTCTGGGTCTGTGGAAGGTCCACCCTTATGCAGGGGAAATCACTGTATGCAGGGGAAATCATTCAGTTGGTACAAAACTTGTATGCAGGCTGTCGTTGAACAATGTTATGGAGGGGGGGTGACTAAATCATGCTTGTACTATTTAAGATACATCCAGGGATACTGTCAAGACCCACTAATGCAGTATTTCCAGGTTTTGATTGCACTTTTAAGACTTTATCTTGTGTGATAGCTGGAGAACCACTTTCAGGTATATCTTATGGGACAAGCAGCGAAGAGAAAGTGGCAATGTTGCTCTTATAAATTTAGAATGTTGCTAGAATAACAGATTTTGCATTAGTACACATTTCCTGAAGGATATTAAGAACGAAACTGAAACATCTGCCATTATTTAGTGACTAGTCCTCAGTGATTTGCTAGCAAACCACAAATATTATGGGGTTCAGAGCAAATAGTTGAGATGTATACAACAGCTGGAGGTTCTTTGTAAGTGCAGTACAAACCACATGAAAAACAAACTGGGTTTCTGTGAAGACACACAAGGATGTGAAGTACGAGTGTTTACAACTCCTGCTCAATTAGACTGAAAGCCTCAACCAAAATCTGAGGCTAATCTCTAGTACTCTAACTACTAAAGTCATCCATCCATTACCCCTTTTTCCTGTTTTTGCACATGGGGTCAGGGTGTCACTTCAACAAAGGCAATCATCTAGAGCCAAGGTTCACACCACTAGGTGGCTAGCCCAGCCATGGCTGTTCTTCCATACCAGACCCTTGCACACACTTTCACATCTATGGGTAATTTAGAGTGTCCAAACCACCTACTGAATGTCTATAGAATGTGGGAGGAAACCAACATGAGCACAGGGAGAACATGCACTGAGAATCAAACTGGAGAACCTTTAGTTGTGAGGTGACAATGCTGTCCACTGCGCCACTGTGCTGCCCCTCACACTTTAATTACTTAATTGTAATATAATAATACCTAAAGTTTTTTTCTATCAGCTTGCAGGTCCATGTTAGATCCAAATACTAACAGTGGTCATACTGCTGTACTAACTAGGTGATGACAGCTCTGATTTAAAAACTATATGGAGACCAATTGAAACTGTAAGAACCATATATTCGATATCAAGCTGAGAATATTACAAAGGCAAATGATAGAGTGGGATAAGGGAAAGCAAATACTTCCCTCCATCTGCAACAAGGAAAAGGCAGAGCTAGAAGCAGGAAATACCTGTGTCCAGAGTTTACACAGTCGCTTAATTCATTTGCACCTGTCCTCACAGCAGGGTGTTACTCCATGATACTCAGTGTATAATGAAGTACCTTTTCCTCACTCAAGAATAATACGTTCAGGATGTCATCAGAGGAAGATTCTGGAATCCATGTCCTTTATTTCACAGATTAGGATATGTAGGCCCTCAACAGCTACCTCCACTTTGGCAATTCTAGTAAGGTATATTGTTATCAGGTGGAAGACCTCAGTTTGCTTGATTACATATTAAAATCTACTGATGTGTGCAGTGAAGTTTCTCAAAGATGATTGTTCAGGCCCTCCAATTATTCAGTCTCCCTTTTTTAGGGTGTGGGAGCACTCTTATTAGTATGCCTCTGTTTTTTTTGGGGGGATCTATATATCTATATATATATATATATATATATATATATATATATATATATATATATGTATATATACATATACACAAACATACACACATACACATATATAGATGGATATAAATAGATATATCCCTTCAGCAGCAGCACAATAATGCTACTAAATTCATTGTAAAAAAAACAGCAACTTATTGCAATAATGGTAGTGTCATTGTCAGTGCCACAACATGTAGTATTGTTTGTCTGGTTTTGTGATGTAAAAGGATAAGGTCCTATCCCTACCCCAGATAATCCCAAGTTTGGTTACTGTCTCTTGTGCAGGAGAGGTCAGTGAAGGTGGGGGGTAGACAGGCTGATGCTGACACATTCTTCTCAGGAGGAAGGATAGCAGAAGGTCAGCTGACAGACAGTCCTTACATGTGTGTCATGTCTAAAATGCAGCACACAGCACTACAATTGTTCTAACATAAG
Source organism: Protopterus annectens (assembly GCF_019279795.1). Lineage (NCBI taxonomy): Eukaryota > Metazoa > Chordata > Ceratodontiformes > Protopteridae > Protopterus > Protopterus annectens. Next base: position 1,515,534,256 of record NC_056743.1, read on the forward strand.
TGTCACATGTAAAATGCAGCACATAGCGCTGCAGCAGTCCTTACATATATGTCATGTGTAAAATGCAGCACACACCATTGCAACTGTCTCTACATATGCGTCATGTGTGAAATGCAGCACATAGTGCTCCAACAGTCCTTACATGTGTGTCATGTGTAAAATGGAGCACATAGCACTGCAACTGTCTGGGTCAGTATGTGTTGAAAAATGCATGCATTCGAAGCATGAGAGCATTCAGGGGATCACAGCCATAGTACAGGGGTTAGGGACTTAAAAAAACAAAACCTCAAGCTCCACTACAGACAATGGCATCACATCTAGCTCCTGATGGAAACAAATGGTCCACATATGCTGCTGCCTTAAGTGCAAGAAAGAGGTCAGTGGGGGGTGCAGGGAGAAAACTAAATGTTCAGCGTGGAGGTTCAACCACAAAAGATATGAAATTGTCAAATTCAGGAAAATCATATATGTTTTAATTACAAAATTAATAGAAATGCACTAAAGCTGGATAATGAAATAGAACATCTAGGAATCTTTGTAGACAGCAAAGTAAGCTTTGATCAATGTGTCGCAAACAAAGTCAAAAGTGTTTATTTGATACTATAACATAAGTCAATCAAAAGCATAACTCATAGATCAACGGAAACCATTTTACTGTTATATATTTAGTTAAGCATCCAATAATAGAATAAAATACAACATTCTGCAGACTAAGTCCAAGCTATCTGATATAACTCAAGGAAGTTCAGAAATTTTTAATAAATAAGATAAAGGACTAGAAAACAAAAACTGTTCTAATATTTTGTATGACTAGAAGAACTTTTCTATTCTCTATATTCTACAGAATTATAAGAGTGGACCTGTGCTTGGCAGATAAAACCAGGTTGGATTTTGTTGTCAGAAAACTTGAATCTAGAATGTATAGCAAGTAGGGATAACAAAAGATCCAGTGACTTAGTGCTTAAAATTAATTTAAACAACAGACAAAATGGACAGAAACAGTTTCCATTTACTAAAAAATCTTTGGAATAAATACAGACAGCTCTGTGACACAGACAGGTAAAGTCCTGATTATAATCCCAGACACTTTAGCTAGTAGCCTGGAAGCAGGAGGGCTGGCAATTGGAGGAAGAAGAGTGACAAAGCAGTGCCTGCACACCTGTCTCAGGAGCGAGGGTAGGGGTGCACACTTTGTACTAAAATCGCTGAGGGAGACCAGAGATCACATGGCTGTACTGGCTGTTGGGGTGGGGGATGAGTCTTCTGAGGAGTTCTACCACAAGTGAAAATGCATGACATGCCCTTGCTAAGGCCCAGTGCATGCCAAACTGTACAAAGCTCCACAAGCATGTGTAGTGGGAAGTTAGGGCCAAAGAGAAAACTCTTCGTTCACAAGCCAGAAGGATAATACCATCCTTGTGCCTCTTTCCCTCGGGAGGAATAAGTAGGCCATAGGGATTTTCCTTCTGAGGGCCACAAATGGATCAGTCAGACAGGTAGGAGGGATTCTTGATGGTCAACGAAGACTGGGGAAAAAAGAAACTATGGAATAAATAACTCATGATACATTTAGCACCTCTCTAACTGTATTCAAAGCAGTATTGATAAGAATATTGCCAAAAAAAAATCAAAATTGGCATAATGAGGGATGGTTTGGAGTAATGGTTAAGGTCTTCACCTCCTAAATACAAGGTACAGGGTTTGATTCTGAACTTGGGTTATCAGCTAAGCTTAAAATGGCCTTTCAGGACAGTTAGCTTAGTATTTACCTATGAACCTATTAACAGCACATAGGGGGATACTTAACAATTGATAATATCTGCTCACATGCTAAAGTACCATTGAACAAAGTTGTAATTTAGGGGGAGGGGTATAATGGTAAGGTGTTTACCTGGCAGTCAAAAGGTTTGATTCCTACCTTTAAAAGAGAAATTGGCTAAGCTTAAAATGGTCCACAAGGGCAACTAACTTAGTATTTATCTAAAAAGATGGGCTAACTGTATCCAAACTTCTTGAAGAGCAATGCATGACAAGGTAGGCAATGCCAATAGAAAATGACACCAATATTTATTTCTGCAATTTCAGTAATTTTTGTTTCCCTCTCCACATAAAATCTGCATTTTTATTCATGACAGTAACTACATTTTTATTAATATTTTAAAACTGCTTATGCATTCAAACAAACATGAAGGATGGCACCCGCTTAACTAAAATGTTACTGCTTGTGGTCATTTCAAGTGGTCTGTTCTATACTTGGTTTCATTACTCTTGGCTCTGTGTGAACATTCTCAGTTACTCGAGACCTGATATAATTTCACTGCATAAGCAAGAGAAACTACTAGAAGACCCAAGCAGTTATAGACCTTTCTCATTATATTTACTTGATACTAAGATATTGGCAAATGTCCGTGCCTTACGGTTGGAAATGTTTTTCTCAATCCTGATATACCCCAAACAGCAAAGTTCTGTTACAGGTAGAAGTGGAAGCCCTGAATTGGTGAGCCTATGGTTAAACATCTGTCTGTTGCCATCTAGCAGGGGGAAATCAATTGTAGCAATTTGTATAGATTTCAGTAATGTGTTCAACTTAAGATTATTATTTTGGGGGTGGTGTTCTTAGAAAATGTAAGCTAATGGTAGACTTTCTGTTTTGGTGTAAGATCTTATATAGCTAAATGATTTGCTCAACTAAATATTGGCAGCATTCTTACATGGCTATTTGGGCTTAGCATAATGGGAAAAGCAGGACTCCCTTTTTTACTACTCGTTTATTTTGGCAAGAGATTTTGTACTATATGCTGCAATTATGTACACCTTAGCTTATAACTTAATTTTTACTGTTCTGATTTACAGGGGGTGGATGGTTCTCCCAGGACTCCATGTCGCTATTTCCTTTTCCTGGTCAGGTACTATGGTGACAAATGTTGCTCTTCCTTCACCATCACTGCTCACTTCAGGTAAATAAAGAAAATTAAAAAAAATCTGAAAAACAATGAAATCCAGACATTTCAAATAAAGGAGATATGGGAGAGAGAAAATATAAGGATAATCAGGTTAGTTTTTCTATTTTTGTATAATGTACCTGATCATTCTTGTATTTGTCGCTGTCTCATCTCTCTTGTTCATTTTAAGTATCAGTTTTTCCTAAGTTTATTTTTTTAATGAAAGAAAAGTTAAATTTTAATAGCATATATTAATGGAAAAAAGTCCGGGTGACTCACCTTTTTCCATCGGTATATGCTGGGATTTTCAACGGGTACGCTTGTTGGGCTGACCAATAAACATGCTCATTTTCAAATGTTAACGGTCAGTCCTTGTATAATGCATATTATTTCATTAGTAGTGGTGTGTTTCTAAGAGATACTACCCTAGAATCTTTTCACACTATATACAGTGAAATGAGCATACCACTGTTTTATGGCACATGCCCAGCACAAAGAACATGGATGCCTTTATTGCCAGCTGTGGGAGATGATAGAAGTAGCATTGGAGTGATCAGTTTTATCATCTTCCTAGCTTCATAATATTGGGCACTAAACTCTACTTTTGTGTAAGTTTAGCTGCAGGACAAACTTGTCAAATGATTTTACATCTTGTATGATGAAACATTTGCACAGTTCCCTTGGTAGTGTGTCTTTCTAACCTATCTACAAAACATTCTTTTTAAACTAACATCCTAGATTTTCCTTTCCCGTAATTAGACTGAGCCATTTTTCCCTCTGCCTGGATTCATTATTAAGTAATAAACCACAAAACATTCGGTGGCTAATTCACATTTTTCTCACCATGGTAAGCCTAAGTGACTAAACTTGACTCTTTCCAGCTGGGACAAAATATGAACTCCTAATGACCTTGCTGTAGTGTGTTGAAAGAAAAATCTTACCTTTTTTAAATAACAGCACTATATAGACCTCCAGTGCCATACCTACCATTTTTTTAAAATAACAGCACTGTATTGTCTCATCTCCGGTGCCAGTCTTACCTTTTTTAAAATAACAGCAGTGTATTGTCAGACCTCGGCTGCCATTCCATCTGTCTGTATGAATATAAGTTACAGTGATCTTCCTACAATCTAGTACGCATGTGCACAATCATACAGACTGCTGCACTGGAAGTACTCTGCTGGGGCCCTTAGAGAAATTTGCTTCAGTAACAACAATGATATTTGCTTCCAATACAACTGCCAAGTTCATTGGTGTGAGCTTTAGTGCAATACATTCCATAGGGAAATATTATTTCTCATTGTATAAGAGTGGATAGCAAGTTGCTCTACACTAGGGCAAGTGACAGCATCAGTGGCTTGTAGGTTACACATTTGTTCTTGATGTCAGAAACCTTTGAAGATTATTGTTATGTCCCTATGTCACGCAGCTGGTTTAGAAACCAGGACCTGACTTGTAGTGTACACAGTTCTATAGTTTAAACCTTGAGTTTGATAAAAATGCAATGAGCTTGATTTATTCGTCGTCATCATCATCATCATCACCATGTTGCATCAACTGTTGCTACCTCTATCAGTTCAGTGCCAATATCCAACCTTCTCTTGGCTAGGCATCCTCATCTCATCTTGCCTTCTTGTCTCTCTGAAATCTACTTTAAAACATCATCTTCTACTTTCCTGCATATGTGACCAAATGAATATAATCTGTTCCCCTTGACCTTCTTGCAACTGGGGCTACTTTGGCCTTAGACCTGATGTCCTCATTTCTTTATTTTCTTAACAGTGTGCATTTTGTTTAACCCCCAACCAGTTCGCCCCCAAAAAAAAACCTTTCACATTTCCCAGTTTTTTGCCCCCCCCCCCCCCCCCCCCCCCCCCCCCCCCCCCCCCAAAAAAAAAAAAAAAAAAAAAAAAAAAAAAAAACAGTTTTTTTCCTTTTTTTTTTTGCCCTTTTTAAGCCGGACCCACATTAAAATGGGGGGAATTATAAAAGGGCCCCCCTTTGGGCCAAAAACTGCCCTTTTTGTTTTGGGTTTTAACCCCCCTTTAACCTTTTATTCATGACAGTAACTACATTTTTATTAATATTTTAAAACTGCTTATGCATTCAAACAAACATGAAGGATGGCACCCGCTTAACTAAAATGTTACTGCTTGTGGTCATTTCAAGTGGTCTGTTCTATACTTGGTTTCATTACTCTTGGCTCTGTGTGAACATTCTCAGTTACCCGAGACCTGATATCATTTCACTGCATAAGCAGGAGAAACTACTAGAAGACCCAAGCAGTTATAGACCTTTCTCATTATATTTACTTGATACTAAGATATTGGCAAATGTCCGTGCCTTACGGTTGGAAATGTTTTTCTCAATCCTGATATACCCCAAAAAGCAAAAGTTCTGTTACAGGTAGAAGTGGGAGCCCTGAATTGGTGAGCCTATGGTTAAACATCTGTCTGTTGCCATCTAGCAGGGGGAAATCAATTGTAGCAATTTGTATAGATTTCAGTAATGTGTTCAACTTAAGATTATTATTTTGGGGGTGGTGTTCTTAGAAAATGTAAGATAATGGTAGACTTTCTGTTTTGGTGTAAGATCTTATATAGCTAAATGATTTGCTCAACTAAATATTGGCAGCATTCTTGCATGGCTATTTGTGCTTAGCATAATGGGAAAAGCAGGACTCCCTTTTCTACTACCCATTTATTTTGGCAAGAGATTTTGTACTATATGGTGCAATTATGTACACCTGGTGTTGGTATTCTGGTGAAGCATACGCATCTCCCAGTAGAGCACTGATTCACAGATGTCTGCAATTATGTACACCTGTTGTTGGTATTCTGGTTAAGCATACGGATCTCCCAGTAGAGCACTGATTCACATATTTCTGTTTAGTTTGGCAGAAAAAATCCTTGTAGAAATTTACAGATACTAATGCACATTCTGGAGTCTTGTTTTAAACTTTCGGGATTGGCAAGTCATTAATGAAAAGTAACTTATTTTCTCTTTGAATGGCAATGGTTACTTAGAACTGGCAGAATCCAGGCTGGCGATCTTCTCCCTAATGTCTAAGGCCACATAGCTGGAGATCAGACTATCCAGGGGTAGACAATTCTTACTGAGCAGTTTCTGTGCCATCATTATGCACCAACTGGACAAAAGGGAGGCCTGACGTTTTCTGTTTGGAATTAGCTTTTCAGCCAGAATCAAGGTAATCAAAATAAAGTTTATTTCCAGATTTTGTTTTTATGCAAGAACCTTTCCCACTCATTTCTTATTTAAAAATCAAATGCTTTACAAGGATAAATTTCACATTTTGTATTGGATTCCAAAAATTCTACAGTTATCTACCCAGATATTAGCAGCATCCCTCAAGGAAGGTGCACTGTCAGTACTGAATTTACAGATGTGTGGGCTTTCCACCTGAATTAGTTCATTTTCACTAGATAGGAAAGATACTAGGCCTGTTCTACTGAAGGAAACGTTTTGATGCAAGCTTGTTTGTTTGTTGAAAGTTAGAGAGAGTAGCATGGTTTGGGATGTTGGGGTCTTGAAGTGAAAAACACTAGATAATACCTGCATGATCACCAAACAGACCATTAGACTAGGATCATTGAATTATATTTGGGAATCCCCCCCCCCCCCTTTGATCTTGGTAGACAAGAACCTTGTGTATGGTGGCAAGGTGGGTGGGTGCAAAGATAATATTCTGGCTTCTTCTCTGATGTTAGTCCTTTCTGCAAATATACGGTAACCATTTGAAATGTCAGGGACCACTACAGCAAGTCCTGAAATGGAGAGACTGAATGGTCGAAAGATCAGACTTACATATACTAAGTCTGGGATGCCATTTCTCAGAATAGTCCCTTTTCTCTGAGGTATGGCAATCTTGGAGTTGGTATATATAAGTTCAGGGGATGTGAGGGTTTGCCATCCCTGCAAAAAGGAGTTTTAATGAGAACACCAATTTTTGAAATTTGTTCTTTTCCAGGTTTTCAGTCTTTTTTTTGGGGGGGGGGGCTTTTCCACACTTGGCATTTCAGTGCTGACATTTTAATATGGACCCACAATAATACAGATCTACCTAGAGACAAAGTGGTTAACAGACTCATAACATGATGGCAATGCTATACATTATGGTCCACATTCCAAATCAGACTAAAGAAGGAGTGTTTTTGCTTTTCCCATTTACCTCATTGTAGGGTTGGATGAAATGCTTTCTGCACTGGCCCAAACAACAGTATCCTATAGATTTTTTGACAGAGTCTTACTTGCCTAATACTATTCCTTGTCTAACTTATAGACTAGACTGGACAGCCAGCTCAGATGTTCATGGCCTGGTCAGCAATAGCAGAGTCTTAGGGTCAGCTGACTGAACTACAAGTCTCATCCTTTCTTGGCCTAAATATAGAATAAACATATTCAACAGTGCTAAATCACCTCTGCTAGGTACCACAGGTGGAGACATCCTAGTAAATTACTTATTGATATGAAATATAGAAGGTGTTCATTGCTTGCATATGGTTAGAGCCTGCCCTAACCTGTGAGATTATGAAGAAAGTTAAAGAATGCCATAAAATGAGCTAGTAAATATCTTTTAACCTCTTTAGAGGACAGGCTACTCTGGACATGTGTAAAATATGAAAGTCTGTCCTCAATCCCAGCAGATGTGCAGAATGAAATAAGACAGATTATTATCTTTTTTTTGTTTGTTTTACTCAAATGACAGATTATTATCTTGATGTTAGCCATTCTATTTCAATATTGGAAGCGGATGTTTGTGTCTATAATGTCTTTTGTTTTCATTATACTATATAGATTAGCTAAGTGGGAGCTTATACGGGGAACCAAAAGATGCACTTTGTGACTTTTAGAATATATCTTATATAATTGGAATCATTATGTTTGATTCACATGGGCATGTGAATATATTTTACCCAGTTTGAGCAATGTGGGATGTCAGGGGTCTGATTCCTTTTTTTTGGAATTACATTTTTTTTTACCAGTATGTTGGTAAATGATATGCATATGATAATAACACTGATTGAAACAAATCATACAACTAAATATAGGACTGCAACATTGTAATGTTTTATACTGTGACTGCAGACTTAATTGTATATTTTGTTTTATAGCTGGAAGATATTGCTCTTCAGGTCCTCTCTAAAGAAAGTCTTTAAATCACTGTTAGCTATGCAGTAAACAAAATAAAATGTTTAATAACAAGCAAGATATAATGTTCAAAAACCTGCAGCTCCAGGCAATGAAGTCGGTGACTTACAGCTCCAGAACAGCATTCTTATTTTCAAAGGATGAAATGATGGGGCAGCAAATTCCCTGCGTCACAGTCTTCAATAACAGCAGTAGTGGAATGCTCTTCTGTGCCAGAGAACATGTTTTTGAGATTCTTATAATCAGATGAAACAAAGTGCAGTGCTGAAATGTGCCGTAAGTAACTTCAGCTGCACAGATTGCTTTTGTCCACTATTGGAGAAAAATAATGTGCATAAAATGTAGTTATAATAAATATGTTACCATGAAACTACTAACTATATCTCTCATCCCTAGGGCTCAGCATATGCCAGTAATATAGCAATAACCGATGACATGGGTGTGCTATATTCAAGATTTATCCACGGTTGGTGTGGTTTAATCACAAGGGTGAGGCCCAAGTGATGAAACAAAGCCAACCATGGGTACATCTTCAATATACCACACCATGGAGTCAGTTATTGCTCTTCTAAAATGACATTTTTTAAGAAAAAGATTACTTACTTTTCTTAAATAATGCACTTGTATAACAGCGCAGTGCTGCTCTTGTGCATTTTTCCCATATCCTGGGGATTTCTTGATGTACTGCTCATGCATATGGGACTTTCATTCCCACACTTATGCAGTACATCAGTGCTGTGTAAAGGAAGATTGCAGTATCATTCAGGATTAGCATCAAGCAAATATAAATGCCTTCACACTGAAAACCTAATACTGGCAGAGATGTTTATGCTTGGGGGGGGTAGCGTTAGCAGTACGCATAAATCCAACCATTGACTAGCAAAGCTTACAACATAATTTTTACTGTTCTAGTTTACAGGGGGTGGATGGGTGGGTGCTCTTCCTTCAGCATCACTGCTCACTTGAGGTAGTTAAAAACAGGAAAAAAAAATCCAAAATAAGAAAAACAATGAAATCCAGAAATTTCAAATTGACAGTACAGATGGGAGAGAAAATATATAAGGACCTGATTATCCTTGTATTTGTCTCTGTCCCATCTGTCTTGTTCATTTAAGTCTCCGTTTTTTGTAAGTTTATTATTTTTTTTTTTAAATGAAAGAAAAGTAAAATTTTAATGGCATGTATTAATGGAAAAAAGTCCAGGGGACCAGACTTTTTCCCTTGGTATATGTTCAGATTTTCAACGGGCACACTGATTGGGCTGACCAATCAGTTTGCTCATTTCTAAATGTTAATGGTCAGTCATTTATAATGTAGTGATAATCTATGACTTTGGTGTGGTATATTAAAGATTTACCCATGGTTCTTGTGGTTTGCCCTTGAAATTAAACAAAGCCAACCATGGGTTTATCTTCAGTATTCCACATGATGGAGTTGGTTATCGCTATTATACAATGACATTATTTAAGAAGAAAGTTACTTATTTTCCTTAAATAATACCCTTGTAAAATGTGACAGTTCTGCTCTGCCACATTTTTTTCTGTATGCTGGGGCTTTCTTGATGTACTGCGCATGCATATGGGACTTTTATTCCCAAACTTACACAGTAGATCAGTGCTGTATAAAGAAAGATTGCAGTTTCATTTGGGATTAGCACCAAGCAAATATAAATGCCTTCACACTGAAAACCTAATACTGGCAGAGACGTTTATGCTTGGGGGGGTAGCATTAGCAGTACGCATAAATCCAACCATTGACTCGCAAAGCTTATAACATAATTTTTACTGTTCTGATTTACAGGGGGTGGATGGTTCTCCCAGGACTCCATGTCGCTATTTCCTTTTCCTGGTCAGGTACTATGGTGACAAATGTTGCTCTTCCTTCACCATCACTGCTCACTTCAGGTAAATAAAGAAAATAAAAAAAAAAAAATCTGAAAAACAATGAAATCCAGACATTTCAAATAAAGGAGATATGGGAGAGAGAACATATAAGGATAATCAGGTTAGTTTTTCTATTTTTGTATACTGTACCTGATTATTCCTGTATTTGTCTCTGTCTCATCTCTCTTGTTCATTTTAAGTATCAGTTTTTCCTAAGTTTATTTTTTTAATGAAAGAAAAGTTAAATTTTAATAGCATATATTAATGGAAAAAAGTCCGGGTGACTCACCTTTTTCCATCGGTATATGCTGGGATTTTCAACGGGTACGCTTGTTGGGCTGACCAATAAACATGCTCATTTTCAAATGTTAACGGTCAGTCCTTGTATAATGCATATTATTTCATTAGTAGTGGTGTGTTTCTAAGAGATACTACCCTAGAACCTTTTCACACTATATACAGTGAAATGAGCATACCACTGTTTTATGGCACATGCCCAGCACAAAGAACATGGATGCCTTTACTACCAGCTGTGGGAGATGATAGAAGTAGCATTGGAGTGATCAGTTTTATCATCTTCCTAGCTTCATAATATTGGGCACTAAACTCTACTTTTGTGTAAGTTTAGCTGCAGGACAAACTTGTCAAATGATTTTACATCTTGTATGATGAAACATTTGTACAGTTCCCTTGGTAGTGTGTCTTTCTAACCTATCTACAAAACATTCTTTTTAAACTAACATCCTAGATTTTCCTTTCCCGTAATTAGACTGAGCCATTTTTCCCTCTGCCTGGATTCATTATTAAGCAATAAACCACAAAACATTCGGTGGCTAATTCACATTTTTCTCACCATGGTAAGCCTAAGTGACTAAACTTGACTCTTTCCAGCTGGGACAAAATATGAATTCCTAATGACCTTGCTGTAGTGTGTTGAAAGAAAAATCTTACCTTTTTTAAATAACAGCGCTATATAGACCTCCAGTGCCATACCTACCATTTTTTAAAATAACAGCACTGTACTGTCTCATCTCCGGTGCCAGTCTTACCTTTTTTAAAATAACAGCAGTGTATTGTCAGACCTCGGCTGCCATTCCATCTGTCTGTATGAATATAAGTTACAGTGATGTTCCTACAATCTAGTACGCATGTGCACAATCATACAGACTGCTGCACTGGAAGTACTCTGCTGGGGCCCTTAGAGAAATTTGCTTCAGTAGCAACAATGATATTTGCTTCCAATACAACTGCCAAGTTCATTGGTGTGAGCTTTAGTGCAATACATTCCATAGGGAAATATTATTTCTCATTGTATAAGAGTGGATAGCAAGTTGCTCTACACTAGGGCAAGTGACAGCATCAGTGGCTTGTACGTTACACATTTGTTCTTGATGTCAGAAACCTTTGAAGATTATTGTTATGTCCCTATGTCACGCAACTGGTTTAGAAACCAGGACCTGACTTGTAGTGTGCACAGTTCTATAGTTTAAACCTTGAGTTTGATAAAAATGCAATGAGCTTGATTTATTCGTCGTCATCATCGTCATCATCATCACCATGTTGCATCAACTGTTGCTACCTCTATCAGTTCAGTGCCAATATCCAACCTTCTCTTGGCTAGGCATCCTCATCTCATCTTGCCTTCTTGTCTCTCTGAAATCTACTTTAAAACATCATCTTCTACTTTCCTGCATATGTGACCAAATGAATATAATCTGTTCCCCTTGACCTTCTTGCAACTGGGGGCTACTTTGGCCTTAGACCTGATGTCCTCATTTCTTTATTTTCTTAACAGTGTGCATTGTACCACCAGTCGCACATACTTCACATCCGTCGCATCAAGGTTCCTTAGCTTAGCGACCCACATTAATGTGATATAAAAGCTCTGGTCACACTGCTGTGTTGTACACTTTACCTTTCAGGTTCTTTAGCATTCTACCGTCAAACAAGACCCCTGAAACTTTGTAGCAGCAACAACTCTGATTTTGGCTTTGACTTCCTTTTTTCAGATTTCACTCCTTCCAGATATTGAATTGAAGCTGTTAACCTTTTCTGTGTTCTCCCACCTTTTTAATTTTTAAGATTCTTCTAACTTCCCCCAATTTTCTGCCATGACCACTCTCTTTTGCATTTTGTTCCCCTATCATTTCATGAAGTTTCTTCTCAGGGTATAATTGTATTGGATATCATTTGCATAAAACATCTTTGTTGACATGTCACTTGTGCTTTTTTTACTGGTGTAATCTATCATCAGTATGAACAGGACTAGGCCAGAGCTGAACTCTGATGCACAGCCACTCCACTGGGAACCCCTCTGTGAGTCCAAACACTGTCCATACTGGTGCCTAAATCAGCTTTCTGGGACTTTCTCACATGCTTTCTCCATGTCTAGAAATGTGCAATTCTGTCTTTTTCATCTGCAGGTTATTCTCCATTTCCTGTCCCACTGCAAACATTGTATTGATTGTACTATATCAACATGTGAAACAGAATTGTTCATCTCCCATCTTACTTTCTACTATTCTGCATATTTGTTTATTATATCACCCTCTACAGGACTTTCATGTGATATAACAGGAGTTTGATATCTCTGTGCTGTCCACAGTTGTGAGTATTCCCTTTGTTCCTATTTACTGCCTAGGTTTAATTTCTCCAAATGCTTAGGTTTTTACATCCCTTGACAGGAATGGACCCCATTCCTAAGTCAGAGCATAATTAAAGTTCATGAAATCAGTTTTGCTACAGTCTTTGAAATTTGATAGGAATGTTTTTCTCACCACCCGCAATGTACCCAGAATTGCCCTCTTTTTGCAGTTCATGAGTGGTTACTTTTATTGGTAGCATATTTAGATATGTATTAAGATTCTACTTTATTAGACAAGTTGCTCCTACTACAGCTGGAACTATCTGTGCATCCTTTTTCCACATTGCTCTAGATTTAGTCTGCAAGTCCTGATATTTTACAAACTTATGACTTTCAGTTCGTAAGACACTGTAGTCACTGAGTGTAGCAATTTCAATAATCAAAGCTATATTTGTCTTTTTCTCGTGAACTACAAAATCCAGTCTGTTTGCTTCTATTTTCTTAGCTGCTGGCATGGGGGGATCCCGTGTAATCATTACTTCATCATTTTCAACAATCTTTTGTGGTTCATGTTTCCAATGTCTTTCAGCTGCTTCTGTGTTGCAGTGTTTACAAAGCCTCCAGCCTTGCCACATTGTTATGTTTCTCAGTATACAAACCTTCAGCCATGAGCGTATCTCATCCTGCAACAAGATGTGCAACTGTTTTAAGTTCCGTAATGCAAACCTACATCTGTATCTCGTGCCTTTTCTATGGATTTTGTGAACCACCTGGTGCATAAGCCATTATCCTGAGCTGCCAATATTAATATTTTACCTTTTTGTTTACATTCACCCATCTAAGCCATTCGCATGACGACTCTTGGTCAACATGTGGCTGTTCCAGCAGATCTCTATGCTTATTGCTATAATTATGATCTTTCCAGTTGTCTTTTTTTTTTCTGATCCCATTCTTTGTACTCTTTCTGCCTACAGTTGTGATATCCCCTTTGTTCCTCTATCATTTTCATATGTAGTATTTGGAAAACAGATATTCTTTTCAAATACAGTTCTGCCTTGAGGAGCCATTAAGCCACATACATAAGAACAGTCTTGTCAAAGAATATGTACTTTGAGCTACACATCTCTCTAAAATGCTTATGAAAGTCAGAACACTTTTTGTTCCTCTAAGAAAGACATAGACTCTAATTATGTAACTTGATAAACTTGATAAGCAAAGCATATACACACACACACACACACACACACACACACACACACACATATATATATATATATATATATATATATATATATATATATATATATATATTATTAATGAACTTGTTGCACTACCAAATTAGCAAAACATAGAGGATTATGATCGGGTCACCAATCGTAACATATATATCATGTGTTTGAGACATAGATGGTAAAAAATTCATAGTGAGAGAGAAGCTTGAGAGGTGCATCTTGGCATCCTTTTCGAAGATGTCAAGAAGAATAAGTTTGTTGTGATCTGAGATCCAATCATAATTCTTTGTAGTACATGGAGATTTATCTGCTCCATGTACTACTAGCTAGTGAAAAGTAATATTTAATAAAAAAAAAAGTGAGTAAAGCAGTGGGGGTGTGGCTGACATCCTTATGTATTCCTTGTCTAAGGGAAGCAGTTAAATTCAAAATGCTGTCTGTACTTTAGCAGACAGCAGATATAAACAGGAGATGAAACAAAGCAATTCCATGCCCTGCTGCTGCTGTTTACTTGTCAGTGCTGTCTGTTTCAATGCAGGAAGGGTTGATTTTGCCTCAAAGACAAAAAGTGCAAGGTTTGATTCTAACCTCAAGTTATTAACTAGGCTTAAAATGACCCTTCATGCAATTAGCCTAGTATTCACCCATTAATAGCATATAGAGAGTACTTAATTATTAATATCTGGTCTCATGCTAGACTAGCACTGAAACAGGATGTAATTTAGCCAACCCATTAATAGCATGTAAGGAGTACTTAACAATTATAAATATCTGGTCTCATGCTAGACTAGCACTGAAACAGATTGCAATTTAGCCAATTTTACTACAGCACTCAATGTCCAAATGTTTAGGTTTTCCTGTCAATCACCTTCATTAAAACTAATAATGTCTATGAAAACCAGCTTTTCACTGTCATTTCCTAACTTTAATCTTCACCAGGCATATGGATAATTAGTGAAAATATGATAACCAGTGCAAATATTTAGAAATTGATTTTCATTTTTAACTTATACAAGTTTTTTTGCAGGTGTTTCAGAGCTATTGCCTTTGATATTGTGTAACTACATTTATGTTGCAAAACTTGTTAAAATAAAAGTATACACATGTAAGAAACAGTCATCTGGCAATTCTCGCCCCTCTCTTTTCCTGCTCCATCTGTAAAATGTAACCGTTTGCTCATCCTGCTGGAACCCCCTCAATGATAGCTGCCTAGCAGAACCATAGTAGAAGGAATATGGTAGTAATTTCTGCAAATGAAAAAAAAAAAAAAAAAACAGTTCTGGCATCCAACTTTCAAGTAAAATGCAAAGGTTAAAGTGCAGCTTTCTCAGAACTCCTGACTTGAACTTAGTTTCTGGCTTGTCTCCCTTCCTTAATCAATAATAAAGTTAAAATATAGCCTTATTCAGAAATACAAAATATGAGTCAGTAGATTGGACTGAAAAGTAAAACAAAAAAAAATGAGAGTTAATTGTGAGTAATTTAAGATATAAATATGCCTTTCATCACAATGGTATGTAAGTAAACAAGGCTCATCAAATAAGGTCTGACCCTCTGTAGGCCAACGTGCTGATTCTTCTTCATATTGATCGCTGCTGCAGTAGCCAAAGCTATATGGTTCATACCCTGCATAGATATAACATTCAGCCAACTTCCAAAACTTCAAGGTACCTTTCACACACACCAAACCATTAATCAGCTCAAGATGAGCTGACTAAAAGGACAAGTATGGGAGCCAAGCCCTTCAGAGCTTTCCTGCTACCAAAGAGAGCAATCCTCTATGGACCTTTGATGATCAACGGTCACCTTGTGCTGATCCATTGCTAGGCAGATAAGTTTCCTTTGGGGAAATACTTTATACATATTATTTTTGTATTAAGATCATTTGCCATAATGGTTAAGTTGTTTACCCTCCCATGCACAAGGTACAAGGTTCAGTCCTGACCTCTGGACAATACCTATATGGAGTTTGCATGTTCTTCTTGTGTCCCTGTTAGTCTCCTCCCACCTCTTGACATGCTGGGTGTTTCCATTTCTGTCTCATCCATGAATGTAGCTGTGGACAACAGCACAGACTTTAGATGGTGCCCTATAAGGGGAAGCGTTGTATGAACCAACCACTTTGGGCAACTATTGTGGTGCACAATATCCTCAAAATAGAAGAACATGGGATTACAGACTGCATGTGGTGGCAGGGCTAACCACTTGATGGTGTAAAGATATGGCTGGAGGTGATCTGGTCATGTTGACTAATGTTGACATATAGGTATTTGATGGTTATAAGTGTGTTGAGGACCTGGTCTTCTCTGAATTAAGCAGAAGCCTATTAACCCTGGGTTAATAAGCTACTGTCTGGCGGATGTTCAGTTGCCCAGCTTTGGATACCTGGGAGCTGGATGTAAAACTACTCAATCTACTAAACGTGAACTAAGAATTGCTAAACTCAACATAAGTTCACTGACAGAATGGAGCTTGAAAGTGGACGATATGATGTTAAGGAGGAGGCTAGACATCCTGTGCATCCAGGAGACAAGATGGGGATGTGCCACTTGTTTTGGAATCCAGAGTCTACTTTTCAGGCGGGAGACTGACTAAAAGGTGTGGAATTGTGATGTGGTATAGGCTTCAGAAGACAGTGAGGGATGTTATCAAAATTAGTGAAAAGCTCAGAGCAATCAGACTCCTCTGTAAGGATAGAGCAGTACCCATAATTTCAGAGTTGTGATAGCGAGGAAAAGAATGCATTCAGACAGCAGTTACAGGACCTACTAGACAAAGCAGGACAACAAGAAATGATGTTGATAATGGGTGACCTGAATGAACATATTGGGACAAACAGAACAGAATATGAGGACTGCTTGGGTCCACATGGGTGGAGTAACAGGAATAAAGAAGGACTGGTCATTTTAGACTTCTGGCTGGCAAATGGCTTGATAGTGACAAACACATGTTTCAGCAAGAGAGACAGACACAGGATCACATACAACAGTGGCCAACAGTTTTATTACTTACGAAGTTTGAAATAATCAATATTGTAGAACCAGTTCATTCGAATATTTTTTTTTTTATTCCCTTTTATTTTTTTTTTTTTTTTTTTTTTTATGGCCGCTTTATTCATTTCGATATTTCCTGTAGCTATTCTGTCAGGGCTTACCAGCCTGTCTGATGTCGATGCTGCGCTGGTTCAAATACTTTATACGCTGGCGAGGCAAGGGTGATTTATTGAATTTAGAGCAAGTGGTTAAAGATTTATCGCTCCTGGCTATGGCTGGAGCTTTGTGTGTATGCTGGATAGCAAGCTTATTGCTTATGATTTATTGCTGGCTGCTTCTGTGTTATTGCTGGCTGCTGATTCTGGCTATCTTAGGATGGCTGGTAATTTATGGCTTTAGGAGAAGTAGAGTATAGGAAAAGGTTAGGTATTAAGGTTAGTAGGTGTGCAGTGCATTTTAAGGAGTTGGAGAGCAGTTATATAATGAGAGTATAAAGGGGTTGTGATATGATAAGAGAAGAAGATTTTTGTATTTTTATCTTAAATTTTACACAAGAGGGATGTTAAAAAAAAAAAGTTTAGAGACTATTTTGTGTTAATTAGATTTTTTATTTTATTTTATTATTTTGGATTTTGTTGGTATTATTATTAGTTATTATTTCTTAATATTAGTTTGGTTGTTAGTGGCTATATTGTGGGGTTTTTATGGTTGTTATATGCATGGGTTAATTTTTATTGTTTTATTATATTATTTGTAAGAGAGTAAGATTTGTTAGTGAGACAGATAGAGGATTGTAGAAGGAGATTGATTTATTGGAGATGTGAGAATGGTAAAAAAAAGAGATAGAAGAGAAAAAGAAGAAGAAGTGATAAAGTGTGTGTTGTGTGTGTGTGTGTGTGTGTGTGAAAATGCCCAACCTTGACCCTGTGCCTGTGTACCAAACAAAAGCACCTAAACCCCAAACCACCAATAACCGTTGATTGTAGTGTAAACATTAAAACAGGGTTTCAGGATCAACAAGGATTTAAGCATGATTGAAATCATTAATTTTTTGATTTTCATTCTTCAAAACTTTCCAAAAAATAAATGGCAACACAAACCTTAACACCTTTTCAATGTTCTAATTTTTTCTTTTTTCTTTTTTTTTTATAAGATTTGTATTTGAAATTTATCACTATTTTGTGGCTGTATTCCTTTTTTTTTGTCAGGTTGAGGTTTTTGGTTGAGAAGTGAGAAGAGAAGTTCACTAAAGATAGCCATTTAAGTTTTCGGTCTTTTAATTTTTTGGAAAAACTGCTTTTGGCATAGTGGTATGTTGCTCTGATGTATATTGTATGTACAGGGTACACAGGGTTATGTACAGGATGTTGGCATGAGAAATGGTGGTAACATGTGCATGCATAATGCAAAATTTCTACTAGCTTTCAAAAGTTTAAAATGTGTCCCTGGTTTTGGTTTTTGTCCTTTTAAAAAAAAAAAAAAAAAAACTGAATGAAAATAAGAAGCTGCTGTAGAGATGCTTGTGAAACACACTACTGTGTTTTTTCATTGTGAGACAGTGTTGCTTCAACATGCAACTCAGGTAGACCTCCTCCTAGCAAGGAAAGGGCACTGAGGTAGAATCAGCAATTGCAAAGTCATCCCCAGTGAAACAGTCGGCCCACAGAATAAACCACTGGTTGCCAAAATCACCTGCAAGCAGTGGCCGGAGAAGGCACTAAGGTCAACAGAGAGTAGGCTGGAGACCTGGAAGTTGACTGGAGAGAAAGCACAACATGTTGTTCAAGGAATTACACAGGGTTCTGGCACCTCAAGAAGAAGAAATAGGTGGAGATGAAGAAGAATGGCAGCACCTCAACACAGCATGAGTGAAGACTACAGAAGAGATATGCAGCTGAACCAGGTATGGACATAAAGAAGAAAAGGAAAGTTGGTGCTGGAAAGCAGAAGTCCAGGAAGTCAACAAAAGAAAGAAGGAGTACAGGAGAAAGTTGGAGATAGAAAATACAGAACAGGCTAGGAAGAAATATAGCTAGCTAACAAAGAACCTAGGAGAGGAGTTGCAATAGCAAAGAACAAGGTATCAGAGGGGGTCTATATCATGAAATTGAATGTTGTGAATGCCGAATACTGGAAGGCAGAACCTGGCAAGTCAAAAGTTGAAAATGTCGAAGCCGCGTAAACCCAAATTCTTTCCCAAGGAAAGAATTTAGTTGGCCGTTTCTGCAGCTTTGGCATTTTCGGACTGGGTCAAGGTAAGTGTACGAACGGGTAGTGATGGACTTTATGGTTAGGGCGCGGGTCAGATAACTGTGCGATAGTGATGGACTTTAGGGTTAGGGCATGGGTCAGGTAAGTGTGTGGTAGTGACGGACTTTAGGGTTAGGGTGCGGGTCAGGTAAGTGTGCGGTAGTGATGGACTTTAGGGTTAGGGCTGGGTTAAGGTTAGTGCATAGATAGTGGTGTATTTTAGGTTTAGTGTAGGTTTTGAAGGTGTTTGGTGTGATTGTGTTATGTGTGTGTTTTTCGGAACAGCTAATTTTTTCCCTGGGAAAAAATTTGCTGTTTTGAAGTGTCGATGTTATCCGGATTCGATCTTCCAAATTCTAACTTATGGTGTTCGACATTTTGGAAGTTCGATTTCGTGATATAGACCCATCAGAGGTACTCTTCCAGCTTCTGGAAAATAACGTACTAGAAGGCACAAAGAAACTATATCAGACTGCAAGGCAAAGACAGAAAGATAAATAAAATTAGTCAGATACCCTTCATGAGGGATGCCAGCAACAAGTCCACAGAACATCAAAGGCAGATGGAAGGAGAATTTCTAGCAGCTTCTGAATGAAGAAAATGCCACGGAAGCTGTACTGCCCCAGGCGCAGCCTACAATGAAAGAAGAGGAGGAGCCCAACATAGAAGAAGTAAGAACAGCACTAAGGAAAATGAAGTCAGGGAGAGCAGCAGGGTCAAATGAGGTCACAGCAGACATGTTAAACATACTGGGTGAGACAGGGGAGAAATGGCTCCTGAGGATACTCAAAACAATATGGATAGAAAGGCGTATCCCAGGTGACTGGAGAATAAGCATACTAATTCCATTGTTCCAGAACAAAGAAGACATTCACAGCTATGGGCAATACAGAGGTATCAAACTCCTGTCACACTGTGTTAAAGTTCTGGAGAGGGTGACTGATAAATGAATATACATATTAGTAGAAAGTAAGATGAGAAATGGGCGGTTTGGATTCAGACCAGGATGTAACAAAACCAGCCCAGTGTTTGCACTGAGAAAGATAGCAGCTGAGAAGAAGCTAGAGATGAGGAGAGAGTCCATCTGGGTATTCCCAGACTTGGTGAAAGCATATGAAAATGTCCCAAAAAAGCTGATTTTGGGCAGTCCTGCAGTATTTCAATGTCCCATAAACATTGGTAGAATTAGTGCAGGCTATGTACAATGACCCAATGACCCAAGTACGAACAGTGTTTACTCTCACTTGGGGTTCCCAGTTGGAGTGGGTGTGCATCAGGGTTCAGCTGTGCCACCACTGCTGTTCATACTGGTGATGGGCTACATTAGCAAACAAGTTATAGGAGACAAATCAACAAAGTTACTGCATGCAGACTTTGTGGCATTACAGGCAGACTCTGAACAAGAAATTCAGCAAAGGATAGGGGAATGGAATGCAAGAAGGCACCTGGGATGAAACTGAATACAGATGAGACAGCTGTAATGGAAGCAAATGGGGTAAATCAGAAGAAACTGAAAATTGAGATAGAAGAGAAAATAATGGAACAGGATAACAGCTTCAAGTATCTGGGAGGGGCAAAAGAGGAGAAGGGAAGTCTGAATGAGGAGGTCAAAGCTAGAATCACAGGGACTGCAGCCAATTGGCACAAAGTATTCAGAGTAGTGTATGACAGGGGAATGTCAAAGAATCTGAAAATGTAAGGTGCACAAAACAGTGATGGAATCAGTACTACTGTATGGTACAGAAACCTGGGCAGTAAAGGCAGAGCAATAGAGAAAGTTGGAGGTGATGGAGATGAAGAGCCTGAGACAGGTGGTTGGATCCACACAAAGAAAACAGATTATGGTGGTTTGGGCCAAGCAGAAAAGCAGAAGACAATCTGGTGAAGAAGATTTGGGGCAGACAGGAAGAAGACAAGAGGAAATGAAGGCATCTAGGAAAGAGACGGAGGGTCTGGGTGAGAGAAGACCTGTGACAGTCAGGCATGAGTGTTGAAGAAGGTAGGAGATTGTCACTGAGCAGAGATTGATGGCAACAGTTGAGATGACACCTCGACCCCATGGAGAAAAATGGGAATAAACAGGGCTGATAATGATGATATTATTTTTAATATTTAAATTTACTTTTCTGTGTGGGAAAGTAATTTTTAAGATAAGAGTTTGTGTTTTTATTGACTGTGACATGATTTTGTTGTACTTTTAAATGGCAATGCACTTTTATGTTTGGCAGTTTAAAAATTGATTTAAAATTCTAAAACCATTTTTGTCTGTGGAGAAACTGTGTTTAAATTACTTTTTCTTGCTCGTAAAATGTATTAGATTTTTTTTGAGAAAAGTGACTTAATACAATATTTGAATTTGCCCTGGGAAAGAGGTACCATTTTTGGCTTGACAATGGAACAAACTCCTGGTACCACAGTCAGTTCTTCTTCCAGTCACAAAAAAAGAAAGTTAACTAAGCAGTCTTTGCCACCCTAACAGGTGAGTAATTTGTCTCAGTTGCAGGTGGATGGCTCTGCTGTGCCCAAAGCTGGTTCCTGCTTTTTCCCCCGACCCTTTAGTGTTACCCAGACAGCCACTATGAACTAAGGGTTAGCCATATCCTCTGCTTCTGTTGGTGTCCCTTTAGTGGGCAAGGGAGAGCTCCTTTTGCTGGTGTTGGAAGAAGGGTCAGGAAAGGTGCCCCTGCTTAACCAGAATGTTTTGTCCATCCCTGTGGAAGCTGTTGCTGCCATTAAAAATACTGTTTGCCCAACTTTTCCTGTCAAAAAGAAAAGAAAACCAAACATATATCTTCTCCTATTCCAATTTCACTGGACACGAGTAGTTTATTAATTTTGGCTCAGGGTCTTGCACATGTTATTGACCCTTCTTATCAGGTGGTTTCTGGTAAGAGAAAAGATTCAAGAAATTGAAAATGGAAAGAAATGTGATGGGGCAAATAGTTTTTGCTTCTCAGAATTCTAATTCAGGCTCTCTCCGTCAAGGATTCTCTTTCTCTGGGACTATTTCCAAAATATGCCAGTGTTTTCAGGGGTAGCACGCTGAAGCTTCTCAGTCCCTCAGAAAATACTATGAATGAAATTTTACAACTGGAATTCCCAGAGCCTACTCCTATCCCTCCCACCCCCAGTACTGACAGCATTAGAGGATGGAGGTGTCTCTGACAGCCAGCCTGCTGCAAATGAAAAAGCAAACAGAATGTGAAAAGTTCCTCAGTCTTTCAGATTTCTATACACTCATCCCAGACCTGACCCAGCAGATATAGCTTTAGTCAATACAGCTGATGCTAAGCAATTTGTTTACTCTAAGCCTTGCCCTTTTGACAAGGATGGCAAAATAATTGATTACTTTTGGGGAAAAAGTGTATGCTTCTGGAACCTTAAATTTTAGAATTTTGAATTGTCAGGCTCATATGTTAAAGTTCATTCTGAATAATTGTGAAAGTATGAAGAATGTTTTATCTGTAGGTCCTTCATGTGAGGAAAAAAATCTGCTTTATGTGGTTTGGTTTCTTGTTTCACAAGTCACTACTCATTGTTTGAAGTGTGTTTATGACTCTGTAGATACAACATCCATGGCTCTTGCCACTATACCATGTTGAGGAGGTTTTCCTGGCTGCATTCTCAAAACCTCCCAGTGGATGTCAAAAAATAGATTTTAAATTCACTTTTGGATAAAGATTTAGTTTTTAATCCTTCTGTTGCAGAGGTCATCGAAAAATATGATGAGGGGGTAAGTTGATATAGGGAATCTCTCATATTTTTTAGCTCTCTTTCTCTATATTTTCCAAGGGTTTTTCTGCTCCATCATCCAGATTTGGCAAGAAATAAAACAGTCTCAGCAAAATGCTGAAAAGCATACTTAAAAAAGGCAATGTCAGGGTTCATAGGCTGTTCCTAGGCTAATGACCACTAGGGTAATTAAAAGCCTAGCCATGCACCCCAAACCCATTTAGATCCTGAGTATAATGGGGTGTGGAGCATATTAATAGGAAGGTAACTAAGGGATTTGGAGGGGAGTTAGGATAATACTTTTCTTATTGACGGCCTCTGTCCATATGGGACGTGGGCGCCAGACTGGGAGTAATTTTATGATTTCCCATCCAATTGTCAATGTTTTGTTTGAACAGGGTCAGGGATGAACTCTGTTTTACAGGGATGGGGAGCCTTTTCCATAGCATGGAGATTCTTTGGGGCACACATCTGTCTCTCCAACATGTTCTGTTTATGACACAAGTGAAGTTCTGATCTAGTGTTTCTGGTGCTGTTCTTTTGCACATGTCCAACAGATCCATCAGGGCTGGGTCTGAGGAAGCCCTTTAAGCCAGGGATAGAAATCCCCACTCAGCAGCCTGTAGAAGACCGAATACAAAGACAGAGTCTTTAGATGATCAGTGCTGGGCAGGGTATTCATGTCCTGTGAAACCTCTGTGGCTGCTCCAGCTGTTGCAAGTGTCTGGTTAGGTACATGCCAAAAGGGGTATTATACCCAGTTATAGGTCTGATAAGGGCTGAGTAGAATGGTACAATAAATTCTTTGGACCTGGATGCCATACCCTTACCTATAAGTTGGGTGACATATAAAACTTTACTTTCTATCTTAGCTACTTGTTGGTCAAAGGCCAGATTGCTGTCCACATATGCTCCCAGATTACTCACTACCGGTTCAACTCTTTGGAGTGTTTTATCAATGGAGTAATTAACTTGGGTAGGCAGTTTCCCAAAGGGCATTATAATGCATTTTTTTAGCATTGAGGTTTAGACCATTGCTTTGGCACCAGTCATTTGTCTGTGTTAAATCTTCTTGCGAGATGTTGGTGTTGAGGGGGGAATCTATAATAGCCCCTAATTTACAGCCATCTGTAGACTTGGTGAGACAGAGGTCATTAACACTAGCCTTAACTTCTGAGAAGTAGACACCAAACAGGAATGGACTTAGCAGGAAAACTCTGGGGAACTCTGCTGGTGACCAGTATCTTGGTGGAGCTGGTATCACTGATCCTGGCTTCTTGGGTCCTGTCTGTGAGCCAGTCACAATCCAGCGAGTTGTATAGGAGTTTATGTCCATCTCAAAGAGCTTGTCAGCAATGTCTGAGTGGGATATTATATCAAATGCCTTGGCCAGGTCAAGATACATGGCATGACTGTTTTACCCTCATCCATTGCCTTGGTGACCCTCGCAGAGAAGTCTACCAAGTTAATTAAGCATGACCTTCCCCTAAAGCTGAATTGGGATTGGTCGAGTGTCTGTAGGTTTCCAACATTATTGTTTATCATTTCCATGATAAGTTGTTTCATGGCTTTGCGTATTGGGATTTTTAAACTGTAGTTCCCTGGGTCGATTATTGGTCCATCCTTGTGGAGGGGAATGACTGTTGCAGTCCTCCATTCACTTGAAATGTAGCTTGATTCAATACCACAGTTGAAGACTGTCTCAAATAGCCCTGATAGGTTGCATTTTAGACTGCTCAGGAGGTAACCAGGGATGTTGTCAGGACCCATAGATGCGGTGTTCTTGGCTTTAGCAAATGCTGCTAGTACCTAGTCCCTGCTAATAGTTGGGGAAGTGTGTTGAAAGGGATTTCACCTGGAGGAGTTGGAGGGATGGACAGTGAAGTTTGAGCTGAATTTATCAGCCAATAGATTTGCTATGTTACCCTGATTGGTGAAGGTTGCGCCATTCATCACCTGTTCAGCACCCTGCTGTTTGTTATCTATAAGGTTCCAGAAATAGCTGAAGAAGACCTTGTGGTTGTCATTAGCCTACGAGGCTATCCTGACCTTGTTGATGACATTGATGGAATTAACTGCATCTCTTAGTTTCTTGTTTAGTTGTATAAGACAGCACTTGTCTTAAAGAGAGTTGCACTTATTGATTATGTCCATGAGTTTTTCATATTTATTATATACCTGTGAGTTTTTTATAGTTTGTTGTGGGTTTGCTTCTGGTAGGCATGGCAATCTCTATGCAGCCATTCACATATTTGTACAGGGACTCTGTGAGTATTCTGTATAGGTGGCTGTGGTCTCAGAGTTAGTGGGAGGCTTGAATTTTGACAGACTGCCACTTTACTCATTACATCAGAGTGATGTCTCCAGGTGCACCTGCAGTTAACTCCTACTGACACCTCTAGGCATCAAATATTGCTTGTACATATTTGCAGCAATAGTTCCAAAACCATGCTATGCACAAGGTTTTAAAAGATCTGTCTAGTGCAGGTAAATATATATTAACTGTTGTTTTTGTTATATTAATTGATATAGATATAATGTTCATATATTTCTAAATATCTCAACAACTAAGTAACACAGACAGAACTCCTTAGCCTCTTATGAAAGCTTTCAGCTAGATGAATAAAATATTGCTGACAGTAGGTATGTAACTTGAGTGGTTGCTGAGATATTGTAAGTTGTTTACAAAATATTACAAATGTAATAGTTACTGTTGTGACGATCCACTGCTGGACCAGTAATCAAGGAGCCTTAATTCTCACCAGTGGCAGCAGTGGGGGATGCACACTGGGAGGATGACAAGTACACACACAGTATTTCCAGATGCAGCTGTCTGCATCAAGTGCAATTTCTCTTAAGAGCACACAGACACCACAGTCAGTCCAGGGCTGGTTTCTCACTCTTTCCTCAGATCTCTAATAAGACTCCCCATTAGCACAGCTATAGAGTTGATATCTTAGCTGTGTGGCCAAGCCAAGACCTCCAGCACCTTCTCTGTCCAACCAGTGCTTCGTGTTCCTGTCCAAGTAGCTGACACACACACACATTTTGAGGTTATATTTATACACACACACACACACACACACACACACCCCTAGGAAAGGGTTTACTAGCTATGCCCCCATTTGCCCAGACTATAAGGTAGTATCACTGCCACCAGTCAGCTCCTTATTAGCTACTTTAAGGCCCTTAACAAAGGGTGTCCAATCTTACTGTGTAATATTAACATTAATATTAATATTTATATTTATATTTATATTGATATTAATATAAATGGTAGTTTGAACAAGAGAAAGGCTATTAGGAGTGGCCCACAGTGTCACCAAATAAATATGCAAGTACTCTCAAAACTTAAATATCTCTAGACAGATCAGTCACGATAAAAGGTTTAAATATATTTAATAATAAATAATAAAAGAACAAGAAAATGCTCAGTAAATAATCACAGTGACATCAGAGTTCACAACCACAGGAAATATTTAAAACAACCTTGCAGAATAGTGTCAAATAAAAACAGAAACATATTTAAACTGTGCTTCACTATATTCCTGACTGTATCTAAGAGAATTACTATAACCTAGAAACTTACTTAAGAGCAAGGCAGATGTGGTGAATGGATCGTCTAGTTGTTGTCAGGTCAAAAGCAGAATATATAATGCTGTGTCTCTCTAAGAGACCTCTCAAATTAATATCTCAAATAATACTGCCGGGCTAGCTTGCAGAATTACATAATTTCTTGTCATCTGACTTCTAGTCCCCAGGCCCAAAACAACCATTGATGGCAGCTGGTAGCATTTAGCGTCTGCCTGTAAAAAAACATAGACAAGGACTTTTCCTCAGATCTTTGGCAGCTGTTGGAAGTCATAAAACAATAAAACACTTCCAAGAAAATACAGAAAGTTCCCTAATACAGACATTCCTCCGGATTTACTAATCTTCCGTGTAAGACTAGATTAGTCTTAAACGGAAGCATCAGTCTAAGAGTATGATGGCACAGCACCATGCATATTAATGAAGGTGTGCTGCCTCAACTCTAAAGCTTACACGGAGCGTGGACGAGTGTAGGGGGCATGTCGGACTGCCGAGCAGTCCAAAAATCCACACCCTTGCAATGAAGAAATGGCGCAATTTCGAGTTACATGAGTGAGTCCGCTCACATGTGCACAGTGTAACACTACACTCCCCCATATGTTAAACAACTGACAAAATAAAACTAAAAAGAGTTATTTTATTTTTTTTTCATCCTATATAGCTGCCCGTATTTGCGCGTGTTTGCGCTGGTTTGCCCATTGCTTAGCTACAGTTAGCAGCTTAGAGACCAGAAGAGGATAATAAGAAAAATATATGCAAATTAAGCAAAATAGTGATAGCGTAGTGGTTAGAGCCTTCACACAAAGAGGAGGAATTCCCAGTTTAAGTCCCACTATTGCGCGTTCCATTTTCTGTTGGAAATCTGTATACAAAAATATTTCCTGACATTTTTTATGTATAAATTTTGTAAAAAGCATTGAAATGTTAAATGTAGTACTGAATGAGTTATATATATATATATATATATATATATATATATATATATATATATATATAGATATATAGATATATAGATATATATATATATATGAAGGTGAAATGGTTATGCATTCTGAGGCATGAGTACCCTATTTTAAGCAATATAAAGCACTGCTAAGCACATTTTACCAGTATTGAGCATATTTAAAACCAATTGCACATAGCTGCGCACCACATTAACCAGCGCAATGTCTTTGCATGTAACAGCGCACAGCACCAACCAGCGCAACCACAATGTATTTGTGCATAGCTAACCAGTGCAACATAGGGCAACGCCGAGCAACATCGGGCAATGTCGAGCAACATCGAGCAACATTGGGCAAAGTCAGGCAAAGTTGAGCAAAGTCAGTTAAACACAGCCACACCTCCTTTACTGTACCTTAACCAGTCAGGTCTGCCCAGTAGGAAAATAAAAAGCAGTGACAGGGCTCGAACTCAGGATACTGTGCACTATAGTCACAGTACTTAACCACTAAGCCATGACAGCATAGGTTCATAGGTTCTTAGGTTCATAGGTAGGTACTAGGCTATCAGACTTGGGGCCTATACAAGCCCAACCAAAAAAGGTACCCTGGTGTTTGCCACCCAAGAAAATTATTTTCCTGTGCCACTGTCGAACAGAACCACAGAGGTGATCCCTGGGGTGAATTTCCTTTTTCCCATCCAATCATCAAGATTTTTCTTGAAGAGTGCTAATGAAGAGCTTTGTTTGATATAGATAGGTAGTTTATTCCAGAGTATGGGAAGTCTCTGGGACAGGAATCTATCCCTCCAGCATGTTCTGTTTATTGTGGTGACAAGGTTTAGGTCCCTAGAGCGTGTAGCTCGGAGGGATTGGGATTCCTTTAAGTGGAGCATGTCCAACAGCTCTGGGTTTGACATAGCTTTGTATGTTGGGCAGAGATCACCTCTGAGCAGGCGATATGCAATGGAGTAAAACTGGAGTTTTTTGAGACGGTCTGTGTAGGGCATCTGTTTGAGGCCAGTAATCCTCTTTGTGAGGTATTTCTGCGGCCTTTCCAGTTGTTGTAGATGTCTTTTGAGGTACATACCAAAAGGGGTGTTGTACTCTATAATGGGTCTAATGAGTGATGAGTAGAGGAGAAAAATGACCTCTTTTTTTCTGGATGAGAAACCTTTTGAGTTGAGGTGTGCCACATAGAAGGATTTCCTGACTACTGTGGCGATGTGATTATCAAAGGAGAGACTACTGTCCACCTGTGTCTCAAGGTCTCTTATCACACTTTAGGTGTTACGTATACTACCACCTATGTTGTAGTTCATGGGTACAGAGTTTTTACCAAAGGGGATGACAATGCACTTTTTGGCATTGAGCTTGAGGCCATGGCTTTGAAACCAGGCATATGTCTCAGTGAGGCCCTTTTGTAGGATGTCCACATTGATAGGAGTTTTGATTATGGCTCCTAGTTTGCAGTCATCTGCGAACTTCATTAGCCAAAGGTCTTCTGTGTTAGCCTGTACTTCAGAAAAGTAGATACTAAACAGGAGAGGACCCAGGACTGAACCCTGTGGTACTCCACTTGTCACTGGTCTGAAGTCGGATTTGGAGTCTGCTACTTTCACAGTGTGGGTTCTGTCAGTGAGCCAGTTGGCAACCCATCATATGACATAGGGATTTATACCTAGTTTAGTGAGTTTATTATAATTCCAGAGTGGGGATGGTGTCGAAAGCCTTGGCAAGATCTAGATAGGCTGTGTGAACCACCTTACTCTTGTCTATGGCTTTGGTGACTGCATCAAAGAAGTCTATCAGGTTTAGGAGATATGATCTGCCTTTTACAAACTCGAACTGGGTGGGATCCAGAGTTTGGAGATTACCAGTGTCTTTGTTTATAAGTTCCATGATGATATGTTCCATGGCCTTGCAGACCAGGCTCATCAGGCTAATGGGGCGGTAGCTCCCAGGGTCTGTGGTGGCTCCCCCCTTGTGGAGTGGAATAACCGTTGCTGTGCACGATTCAGCAGGCACAAAGCCTGAGGTGAAGCTATGATTGAACATGGTGCTTAGGTGGGGTGCCAGTTCGTTCTGTAGTTTATGTAGAACGCAGCCTGGGATGTTGTCTGGTCCCGTGGATGCTGTGTTCTTGGCTTTGGAGAGTGTGTTTTTTACCTGTGCAGCTGTGATTACAGGAACTTTGCATTCTTCCAGTATAGAGATGGGATCTTTAGGGGGTGAGAGGGGGTAAAGTTAGCACTGAACCTATCTGCCAGGATGTTGGCAATATCGGTTGGGCCTGTATATTTAGTGCCATTGTGCTGTAACTCAGAGCAGGTCTGAGTGTTGCCATTGAGATTCTTGACATAGCTATAGAATGCTTTGTGGTTGTCTTTAGAATCAGTGGCAATTTTGTTGTCGTAACTAGCTTTGGAGGATTTTATCAGAGATCACAGATTCTTACTGAGGCTGACCAGGGAGCTTCTCCACTCATGGGATTTTAATCTCTTTTGTAAGAGTTCCTTCCTTCTGTTGTACAGTTTGTTTATGGCAGGGGACCACCAGATTGGCTTCCTTTTCTTGGAGGATAGCATCTTGGTTCTGTTTTAGATAGCACGATCCATGCACTCATGTAAGTGCTTATAAAGTGCAATTGTGTATAATTCAGTAGTCATAACTGTATTGTCCATCTGCATGGGTGTCATGAAGTTCATCACTTCTGTCTTAAGAAGCATGAAGTTGGCTTTGGAGAAATTTTTTACTATGGTTTCCTTAATGGGGGGTGGAGGCAGGATGTGGATATCTAGGGTAATTAGCTTATGGTCGGATCGGACCAATAAGGTGCTGACTTCAGGTGAGGAACACCAGTCACTCATATTGGTAATGACTAGATCTAGGATATTGTTGCCTCTGGTGGGTGTGTGGATAAGTTGATCCAGGGCATTGGAGTTTAAGAATTCCAGAAAGCATTGAGCGAAGGAATTGGTACGAGTAGTTTTCCCAGTTAATGGTGGGGTAGTAGAAATCACCCATTATTAGGGTGTTTGGTTGAACCCTAATATTTTCCAGTACATCAAGAAAAGAGGAGTGGGAATCCTGGGGCATGGTGGCTGATCTGTAGCAAGCTACAATTTGGATTGCAGTTTTTCCCAGAGTTAGTTGCACTTGGATAACCTCAGCTGCATTATGCTGAGCAACTAGCCTGGAGGTGTGGATATCCTTAATGAATATAGACACACCTCCGCCTTTGGTGTTTTGTCCAGGTTACATGGCCGAAAAGTGTGGTATGAGTTATAGCCTGGTAGTGCAGGGGTGCTTTCTGGAGCCTTGAACCAGGTCTCAGTCACTGCACAGATATCGATGTTCTCCATTTTAAGGAGTGCCTCGAGTGAGTGCATTTTGAGATTTAGACTTCTAGCATTGAGTAGCATCACCCTCAGTTCTTGCTTGCCTGTTCTTGTTAGGGTGGTGAATTTGTCATTTGAACCTTGCCTAAAAAATGCACTATAGGGGGTGGCAAGAACCTTAGCCAGTATCCAGAATCCCAGGGGTGACAGGTGCAGGCCATCTCTGGCAAAGCATTGTGGTCTGTCGACCATGTCATCCCAGGCAGACAGATACTGGATCCGTTTAGAATGGCACCAGAAGCTTAGCCAATTGTTGAAGTCAATCATTTTGTCCTTGTACTGCGGCATCATTCTGGGTGATGGCAGAATGCTATTCAGGGCTAGGGTCATACCTGCCTGGGCTACAAGATCGGAGAGCTCTTCCATGTCTCTTTTCATGTAGTCCAGGGAGGTACGTCTCAGGTCATTCACACTAACATGGACAATGACAGAGTCTTATTTGTACTTGTTCTGGAGTGACCTGAGTGCATGGGTTATGTGGAGGATCCTGGCTCCCGACAGGCAGCTGACAGTAACCTTCTCCTTGTTTAGCTTGGTGAGTGGGACAGCAGTGTGCCTGACTATAGAGTCGCCTATGACTAGTGTGTTGGGTACTTTTGTTTTGCCTTATTGACTGTGGTTGAGTGGCACACTGAGTTTGCGGGCTATGTGTCATTTGGGTTGTGTTGGGGGGTGGAGGTTGCTTGCATTTCTGCTTTGGAGGTCTCTGTTGCTTGAGCAGATTACTACTGAGAGCCTCCGCAAATGTTTTTGTGTTTCTATGTGTGGATTTTGGTGGTGTAGATTTAGTGAGACTATGTGATGAGTGTGGTGTGGTGCAAGTGTTTACCTTCTCCTCTTGACTGTCAAGTTCAGTCTTGATTGGAGAGAGCTTTACCTCAATTTTGGCTAGATAAGTGCATCTCTCACAAGTTGTAGTGTTGGGTGGTAGGAGGAAAGGGTTGTCTGTGTACATGAGGCAATTTCATAAACATGCACTTTCAGCAGACACATATCTATCAAAGGAATTTTAAACATTGCCAACATCAGCTAAGCAGGCATGCCTACAGCTGAGTTTTTCCAAAAGTGGCCAATCAAAAATAAGAGCGGGAAATGAAGCATATTTAAGCTCCACAGGCAGGAATACTTGCTATAACTGGTTGTAGCTTCTTTCTGCAGTCAGCATGGCCGGTGTTGGAGAAGGCACTCGATTTAGAGTGCAACGCTGGGGCATTGAGGAGTCAAAAGTAATGGTTTGGCTCCTTGTCCACAATCATGAGGAAAGACTCCTGCAGGGTCAGTACCAGGGTACCCAATATAAAACGTAGGCCTGAAACAGTCTTGCCCGTGATCTCACCAGTGCCACTCATGTTCCTCAGACTGGTGAGCAGGTCAGGCACCATTATTCTGACCTGAAGTGACGTAAGGAGGATCAACTGGACTAGTGGATCCAGGAATCCCATGCAATGCCTAATGCCCCAGTACTGAGTAATTAGCCATTGTATTAAGTAGTTAAGAATTGCTATGCTTGTCTATACTATGGATAGCTATGTCTCAATATCACTACATTTACTTCACAGCTGCAGGTGTCCGGGCTATGAACCAGCAAGCCCATGAAGATAGGCTGCAAAGGCTGCGTCATCAGGCAGGTTAGTAATTATTCTGCATGTACTGTTATATAAAATAAATGAGAGAGCCTTCAAAAAGTGTTTTAACCCAATAAATAAAGGTGTAATAATCCTTTAATAAATGTATAATTCCTGGAGTGCATCTGTGTCATTTTCTTTGATATGTTGTTGTACTGTTGCATTCTACAAATAGTAGTGTTTTATTAAGCAGTGTCAACCCACACTTTTGTAGGCCCATATAATGTAGATGAAGGGAGTTCCTGTAGCTTTTATGCATATTTACAGCCCTCAACTGTTGGTTCATGCCCAGCATGTACAGCTTAATCTGGCACATGAGTAGCTTGGTATTGTGTTTCCCAGAAATGTTGGTGTGCTGCCAGAAATGTAGGGAGCTGTTAACATATAACTGATACTTTCACCTGAACATATCTAGATAATTATATGAAAGTAGAGCTGTCAGTGTACCATCTTAGCAGTAGTGTGTGTGAGCAATTCTCAAAATATGTTGCAGTAACATCTGCATCTTGAACAGTTTGTATGTAAGATATAGCTCATGTATATAATGATCTAGCAAAATCCAGTTGCACAATATAAGGACATTGGGTAGTGTAATAATACATGTAAGGGACATATAACTGCAGTTAATAGGAATGTAGTGAAAACTAGACAGATATATAAGTTGTTAATTGAGCTATCGTTTTCCACCCTACTGTATGTGCATAAAAAATGCAATTCCACACCTCAATTGGTATGTCTAATCTCAAAACATTTGTTGGGACATATGTCCTATTGGTTTATAAATATTTGCATTTATTTCTATACATGTGCCCTGTTAAAATACCACAATATTGGTGGCGTGTTGCCATCAATTAAACCTGCATGCTGTTGTAATGTCCACTATTGTTCTATATATGCATGTGTTATGCTTGCTTTTCAACTGTTAAAAATCTGGTGTGTTGGGTTAATGGGAATACTTCTACATGCTGTTATAACTAATTGGGAATGTTGCTGACTGTTACTAACCCATATCTTTATTAAACTCTCCAAAACATAGTCCGTATGGGAAGGCCGGTCCCAGTGGACCCACCTGTCCCACCTCAGCTGGCCATGGCACCTGGCACCAGCAGATCTGGTGCCCAGCCTGGGACCTCCTCCTCCATTGGCCCTGTGCAACCTTCAGGTAGAAGCACTGCAGGGGATGGGGCTCACCCCCCCCCCTGTGCAAGCATGGGTGGAGGAGGGGCACCTATCACCCTTCGAACAGTCCGGGCCGTGGTGCATAGAGAGATTGAGCGTTCTGTTGCAGAACCTCTATGCCAGCTTGAGGCCCGAGTGGTGCAACTCCCGGGTCAGCCTGCCCCTCCTACTCAGCCCCCAGCACAGCCACCCTCTGGGCCGTGAAGGTGCAGTGGTGACTGCCCATGGGTGGGGACCTCAGTCCCACTGTTTCCATCTGGGGGCTCATGGGCTTGCGATTTCCAAACATCCCTCTCCGTCAAAGGTGTTCACCCACCACGTGTCATATACCCCCCCTGTATGGGTCTTGTTTGTCTTGTCTGTTTACCTCCCCAACCAACCTCCCCAAATATGCCTACTTCCCCTACCCCACATTCCACTCTCACCTGAAAAAAAAGGGCAATCTGCTCCCAAAAAAAATTACGCCTCATACATAGCTGCCCATTTGCACACATGTCCACTGGACACATGAAATGTTATTTAATTGGCATTACAACATAGTTTGTTGCCCTCACCCCTCTCTCAGGGGTTGAAGGTTTCATATCTACCTCCAAATTTATTGCATATGCACAGCTGTTGCTGTTGAAGAAATGGGCAGCTATGGACCTTCCCTACACCCGTCCTGCACATCTTGAGCTATTTTCCATACTGTCTTTCCCTCTTTGTGCCCTTTTTTCACCACTTTCCTCTCTCCCCATTTTTCTTTTCTTTCAAAGGAATGAGCAGAGGGGTTAGCGGGAGTGAGCACTATTAAGTTGTAGTTAGCGGGTTTGCGTGAGTTTACGCTTGGCTAAGCAATGCGCAGCAATGCACAAACCCATGCAAACCCGCTTACAACTGCTTAAAAGTGCCTTAGTCACTCTGTATGTGAGGGCCCTTGTTCTGCTCAGGAGCAAAATAAAACACCTCTGTAAGTCTTGAACCCTGGACCTTACACACACTACACAACATGAAGTACCACTAAGCCACAGTAGATATACATCAAGTTGGTGCTTAAATAAATATATCATGCATCAGAATGAGTGAATGTAAAGGAAAAATAGGAATACCATACCACACAACTTGTTCTGTGGATGTTGACCAACAGTTGTTGTGGGATTACATTACATGACTGTGATAAGAGAAGCAGCCATTCTAGCAGGAAATAATGTTACACCATCACTTTACAACCCCACACAGTATCACAGCAGGGCAAACACTTGAATATCTGTTTAGGGCAGAGGCCATACCTCCCAACTGTCCCTAATTTTCAGGGATGTCCCTGATTTTGACACAAATTTTAGCTCTGTCCCTCTGAATCCCTCTGAAAACTACTGACTTTGGCCAGAAAGGTGGTGAATTACACTTAATGAATAATGTCAATAACTAAGAGTTAGACACTTCTTTTACTTCAGAAAAGGTGTATTAATTCATATGCTCTGATTTTCTCAATGTCTCAACTTAATGGCACTAATATTTTAAAGGTGTCCCTGACTGTCCCTGACTTTTTCTTGACTTTTCCCTGAGTCTGTTCAAATATGTACTTGATTGGTTGAGAGGTCTGGCAGAGGCAGAAACACAGAGGCATATCAGCCTTTCTGCTGTTACACACTGTGCAAATAGCTTTGGAAGGAGTTTCAGAAGCTTACCCTTATGTAGGAATACAACACTGAAATACAAATGGATGTAGCCATGTACTGGTAGCAACCAACTGTAAGAATGCCATTGCTCTATTGCTGAAAAGACCTGTGTGGTGTACAGACAAATAATAACAGGCTATTCTCTGTCTACCATGTGGATAGGTCCACAGTTGGGAGTTACGCAGACAGACTACTTGCCTTGATAAACTAACATGTACACAACAAATCTGTAAGTCCAGCAAGATAAAATCCACACAATAATACTTACACTATCTGTACTTCTGCACCCCTACCCAAATGTAGAATATACCTGTGTGTGCAGGGTCTACCAAGGATGTAGGTAAGCATACCCACAGCACTGAAATGTGTCCAGTTTGTCTGAGCAGCTGGTGCTAATGTCAACACTAAAAAAGCACAAACTGTTTAAAACTGAGTAAATGAATATTCACAGTATAGCAGTTCACAAACAATTCTTGTGCCAAAGGAATACATCTCAATAACTAGCTTTGTATGGCAGTTAATTGTAACAATTGAAAAGAAAGTACATCTTTCCATGTATCTTGGGGTAGCATTTTGAGGGGTGAGTACATTTCTACACTGACAAGTGGGTAATGGAAGCAGCAACATTAGGTCTGAGTACAAAATGTAAATCTCTGGCTACACCCCTGGCTTCTGATATAAGAACTATACCAACCTTCTGTCTTAAACAATGATGTCCACAGCAAACAAGGATGATCTCCATCTTGGAAAGCTGAAAGGGCCACGCCTACATGAGTCAGCAATTTATAGTACTGGGTTGCTATGACAGTGATTACTGCAATTACTACACAGCAGGCTGCATGCAGTTAGCAAATGGTGGCCACTAATTGGTGCAGTGGCCATCAAATTCCTACAAAAGCAGGCTGCAATCCCTGCCAACAAACTCAATCACTCTATTGCAGAGACTGACAAAGAGAGAGACAGAGAAAAGGAAAAAGAAATATTACCAAATCATACAAAGGAAAGGTATGTGACACATATGTATTTATTGGCATGTAATAGATGTTATTGAAGAATAGTCTACAAAATGTGAACCATTGATATGTGGCAGCAGTACTTCTTTATGCACAGATGTTCTGCTTAACTACTGCTATGGACAATACTGTGTGTACCTGTGGGCATTGGGACATACCTGTGAAATGTGCAGCTCAGCATTAAATGTCAAAGATCTGATCCATGTTATCTGTGTTCTGTACAGTAGGTTGGCCAATGGCTGTTGGGGGGATTAGTGCTAACATTATATAAACATGGGTGTGACAGAACAACACATGCTTGATAGTCATATTAAAGTGTAGCTTAGCATTGGCAACTGCTGTAGCAGTCTAGTATGCTTATCTAGCATCTGTTGCCATATATACCCTCCTAATGTTAGTGTGTGTTCATATATGACACCTGTTTGTGCTGCAGCAAGGCCCAACAGTTCAAATGTGAGGTCCAGGGACTTACAACAGTGTGGACCTTGTGTGTGTATGCCACACACATATGGAGAAGTATATATGTGTCATATATATTCACATCTGTATATGTGCATAGAGCAGGGGACATATTGCAACTGTTTGTGGAGGGGGAGATACATATGTTGGTGAAGGCTAGTATGCGCATATTTGTATGTAGGTTTTTAGTGTGTGACAAACAAGACAGCATGCAGTGCAGGTATATGACATGTGGTGGTTAAACACTGTGGGTGGTTTGTTCAGTTTGCAATGTTGAAGCCAGTAAGGCCTGCTAAAGCTACTTGGACTGTGAACACCTTTAATGCATTTATCCAAAGACTGTGCAATTTTATTACATTACTGTACACCTTACATCCTTTGTATAATTGATATTCTCACTATGAAAGGTGAAATGTATATGTGCCTACATGTATATGTATATGTAGACAAATGGATGTGTTTATGTATATATACATATATATATATATATATATATATATATATATATATTTATATATACTCATACACACCTACATCTACTTGTTGCAATAGATTTTCTGTACTGTTGACTGAGTGTGATGGTCAATAGGTTTGTGAATATGTCAAAAATATGTATCTGTGGGATAGCTTAGTGGGAAACTGTTTATGTCATGGTATTATGGGTCCTTGCTTTGATCCTAGCAAAAGCTGTGTATACTGTTGCTAGGCAGAAGAAGTACTATTGCATACAGTGTGATTAAGTCCCTTGGTTTTAGCTAGGGTGTGTCATTGGAGGCTAAAGCACTACATCTATGATTATTGATTGGTACCAATGTTGAATGCAAATCCTGTGTGTACTGTAGTACTACTTGAAGCTCTATGCCTGCACAGCAAAGTATGGTATATGTCCACATTGCTTGCATCCACTGTTTTGTGTGGTTCCTGCATTCATCACAGATTACATTTCTGAAGATTAATGTTGTGTAAGTACTGACACACAATACTGTATAGTACACACTGAAAGCTTATCTGGGTTGTCATACCTTTGTGTCCTGTAATTATGTCTGATGTGTGTGTGTGGGTATGTCTGTAACATGTCCTTTAACATATGTGTAGTAAAACATATAACTGTGTATCTAGCAACATTCATAGTGTACTACAGCAGTATGCAATCTATATTCCCAATTGTGCACATATTTTGGCCGCAGGTTTGACATTAACAAGTTGTGTGGTATAATAGTAATACATTTACTGGACCTTACACTGATTGTGATGGATATATTTCTTTACATATCAGCTTGATGTATATCTGCTGTGGCTAGGTGATGCATCGTGTTGCATACAGTGTGCCAGGTACTCTTGTATTGTCTTATATAGTGATTTTATTTTGTTGCTGTGCAGAACATGGTTCATTAGATAGAGGGTGAGCAAGGCACTTTCAAGCAGTTGTGGGATGAGCAGTGATAAGTGGCAGTTACAGTGTTTCACTCTCGGTTAGCTTATAGGTTGCTCTACATGGCAGTTCAGTGATATCTGTACTGTATAATGTTAAATGTGCCATATGACTTGCTCAGACATATTTTTGTATTTATGTCTTCCAGGGATCATGGCCCATCGCAGGAACTCCAGTTACAGTAGTGCTGAAGATGATATCATTACTAGCAGTATGATTCAGCACTACTGTCTCATGTTCTCACAAACCAGCCAGGACCAGCAGGAGCGTACTGCAATGTGGCAAGATGTTGTCCGTAGGGTCAATGAGGTAAGCCTGCATAACCGGACATATGAGCAGGTACGCCACCACTGCAGTGATCTTCTCAGACATGTCGGTCAGCATGCTGTTGATGTGCGTAGACAACACCTTGCAACAGGAGGTGGTGTTAATATCCATCCCCCTCTCACCAAAGTGGAGGAGCTGCTCCTGAGCCTGGTGGCACCTGCCCAACAACAGCAGCAGACATACACCATGATGGAGGTTGGAGCCACCCAGCAAGCACACATGGAGCATGCAGGTAACATGGCATATCTGTAGACTACTGTTATCTGTATTGGTAGATCATGCATATGTGAGATGTGTAGTGTGTCGTTCAAAGATGTGGAGCCTGTTGTTGTGCAATACTGATCATTTGGAACATAATCTGTAGCCCTGTGAATGTAAACTGTTGTTGTACTGTAAGATTGCAGACACACAGTAGCAATGCCACAGTTGTGGCCACTGACAAACTGTCTCATCTCTATGTAGGGTGACATCAAGGCAGTGGACAGATGCTGGTGAGTGTGTTCTACATTTATTATTGTAAATAAAAAGTGCACGTCATAGTTAAGGTGTAGGCCATGTACACATGTAACACACCTACCCATAATGCATGCTGTGCGTGTTTCGTGTAAGAGCACGCACATCTCACTAATGTGATTAGCTGCCTCAAACACATGCAATACCCAGACCATCTCAAACAAATGTGGCTAGACTGTAGTGACCATTGGATAGGCACAGTTGATACTCAACATGCACATAACATACACATCTATGTCATACACAGAGCATGTTAACATGTTACACATAAAGATTCCCAAACTCTCTGTAAAGACACACTCCAGTATCCAAAATCTCATCCACACATTACACATAATATACCTGAGGGGAAGAGGCCTATCATGGGGCATTTAAACACTCTGCAACACACTACACATTCATGTCAGGGAATGCTCCTTATTGGCCTCCTTACGAACTCACATATCAACTGGTTGTGAAGTGGTGAACTTAGCCAAGGTAGTACAGTTTCAGCACAGCATGATTAGTGCTGGTTTGTGAAACATTTGTAGCCTTGCGTGACCACCTGATGCTTCATAATGCTGGCCTATGGTACTATACCCCATCCCGTTATTTTAACCACAGTACTACACATAGCTTTCATTGCTATGCACCTTAATGTTGTGTGTGCACACATATGCACCTCTAAACAGTATGCATACCAATCACCATTTGCACAACTGACATGTATATGTCTTGTGATGCTATTGAGTGGCTAGGTCATATGGCACATATTAGATATGTGTAGTGTTTATATATGCAGTTGTGTTTTAGCATGCCATGTCATGGATGAGACCGGCATGTCTACAATATGATCTGCACTCACCATAAGTACAGTACATTGGGTATGTGGCCGAATGGTATTCCATCAATTATCCATGCACCACTGATGATGTTGTGTGAATACTCATCATGCATGTGCTAAAAATGTGTCCACAATTATTTGCTAAAGACACAGAGGCTGTAATCAGCATTTGATACCTATCTGACACACAGATACACATCCAGCAATGGTATGTACACCTGTGAGTTATGGTTTCACAGTACATTACAGGGTTATGAATACCTGCACAGCAATGTTGTGTCCATGTATGCATTGTGTTCCAGGGGGAGGGCCATCACCTAATAACAAAACACATGCATCAAAGCCATGCATACTGTTAGTAACAAGGACTGACTACACTTGCACTGCATGCTGTTGAGCAACACATGTCCTGCATGCTGACATGTGTGATATGACTGTTTTGCTTATGATACTGTACCCCACCATCACCTGCTATTGTGTATGTTCTGTGATTGCTGGTGTTGTGTGTGTCTGCTTTAGGGAGGAGTGCAGTTTTGTGTGTGTGCATGTGTGCATGAGTGCTCGTGTGTGTGTGTGTGTGTGTGTGTGTGTGTGTGTGTGTGTGTGTGTGTGTGTGTGTGTGTGTGTGTGCATGTGCACGTGTGTGCATGAGGTCTGAAGTCATTTTCAGGTCTTAAAGTGTGTTTCCTGTTTTTCTCTCACAGGTGCCGAGGTGGGGCTGGTTCAGTACAGCAGGGAACCTGATGTCACTGAGACAGACAGTGATGATGAGGACAGGTGTGTTGAGGCACAGGCAGGTTTGTCAGGGTCTGTTGTTGGGCCACTAATTGACAGTACACAAGTCTCCACCCCATCCATGCACACAGTCATACTGCCTGTACATCCATCATCACCATTGCTCTTAGCTGAGGGACAGTGTACAGTTGGCACTGACCAGGACAGTGTGGTATCTATGGCACATGTATCAGGAGACA
Source organism: Protopterus annectens (assembly GCF_019279795.1). Classification (NCBI taxonomy): domain Eukaryota; kingdom Metazoa; phylum Chordata; order Ceratodontiformes; family Protopteridae; genus Protopterus; species Protopterus annectens. The sequence continues at coordinate 1,515,574,976 of NC_056743.1, forward strand.
GCAGCCATAGGCAAATGTTTGGAATTGTACCACATAGGCAGATGCCCAGGGGTTCTCTTCAGAGCACTGCTGGTCATCATGCCCCTGGCAGATGTGCCACACCTCTTTCTACCACACGCATGTTCCAGGCTGTCATGGAGGCACAGACACAAATGGAGCGGTACACCAGACAGGGGCTAAGGGCACAGAGGGCTCATTACACCTCTGTAAATGACAGTATCCGTGACCTAGCAGGTGCCATATGTAACTACATTGAGGTCATTGATAGACGTTGGGGTGAGATATTGGATGTCCTCCACAATGTCATGTCCATGTGTCAGGACAGTGCGGGATGGTTGAGACATCGACATGGACTATGCCAGAAACATCAGCAGCTGGAGGTCACCGTTGATGTCCAGCAAGTCACAGCTGCTCCCGTAGTGCCAGTACCAGCCCCAGCAGTGTTGGGGTGGCTGTCCATAGACCATCCTAGCAGACCATGTGCACATGGCTCTGGCCAGTCCCAGCAGGGACTTGGATCCAGTGGACATATGTCAACCTCTTCGGGTAGTACCCAATCTGGATTGGTACCTGACACTGTTTGTAGCACCCCTGCCAGGCACAGGTTCCGTATCCATGGCCAGAGATGGTGATCTGTAAAGCCTGCCAGGTACAGTCTGTAGCTGTCTCACAAATCCCTGTATATGGTAGCCACATGGTGGAACTGTGTGCATGCAGACACACACACATAAACCAAAAACCTAGGGCAAACACATACCCGCACACATTACATCAACATTGGCCCATAACAGTACTCATGGCCCTCACACACACATGTCGATTTTATGGCTCAGTGTAGGCCTCTGGCAAACCAACAACACACCCTGTGCATATTATGAAACCTGTGCCACCTCCTGTCATCTGTAACATTGATGCAGGAACAGGCTAACATGGTGCTGATGCACAGGGTGACTTTAATAAAGTATAGCAATGGTTGGATCTGTAGCGTGTTGTCAGCAGTAAAGTGTAATGATATCTTTGAAGGTGTAGCTGAGCAGGCATGATGCATTAAAGCTGTAATTAGCAATGTTGTATTGTTTTCACCAGTGTTTATTCCAATTGTGTTTTGTCTGCCCATGTGCCACTTGGCTGATGTGTGTAGTTGTGTCAGCATGCATTATACAGTGGACAGTAAGTGTGGGGTGTGTGCAACACACGTTTGCAGGTGTCCATTTGTGAACATGGTGGAGGTGCACTGTCTGCATGTACATGCATATTGGACACATGGGCAGGGTAACATGCCCTGTATTGGCCAGTGTTAACACTCCATAGTTTCTCTTGGTGGCCAGTATGCATTGTACTACACACATTTTGGAACTTGAGTACGCATGTGTGTGTATGACATGGGTTGACATTGTGCTGTTGGCGATGCTGTTTTTGGTGTCATTGGTTTGCATTACTAAGGCTAACACTGTCCCAGCTGCATAATCCTTTAGTAATGCACACTATTCACCTACAGGGTTGCATGGACCGTGCTATCACAAACACAAGAATTCTCACTTATACAGTAAAAGTGCATTAGTCTCATGGACCCCTGCCATAAACTAAATATATAATAGAAGGTGTGAAGTTGTACCAAAAAAGAGTTACATACCAAGAAGGGATAATCTCTCTGGTCAGTATCATTGGAAAAATACAATCCCTCAATAAACATACAAGGCAAGCTTCAAATTACAAAATGGCAAGGATTCCAAAGACAGCACTAAAGCTTTCTTTAGTGTTGTGTATAATCTACAGGGGAAATCTCAGATTGGGTCGCAGTTAATGTAAATGGACACAAAGTACACTTATCTGACTGACATTACCAATTTCTTGTCAGACAGTTTGTATGCGGATTTCACCACCCTGCCGTTACACAAGGGCCACATTTCCAGACCTGAAGAATGTAAAACCTGATGATTCACAGACACTCTAGTTAAAACATCTCTTTACCAAAGTCCAAACCACAGTGGCAAGGGTACTGGACAGTGTCCCTGGCTGTATCATACACAAGCTGACATATGAAGTCACCACTCACCTAAACACTCTGTCCAGATGCAGCCTCTATACAGGTTACATACTTGTGGAATGACACACGGTAATGGTGTTCACAGTCCACATGGGTTGAGCTACGTCTTCTTCTTCTCCTTTCGGATGCTCCCATTAGGGGTCACCACAGTAGACCATCTGTTTCCATTTCTTCCTGCCCTCTGCATCTTGTGCTGTCACACCATCCACCTGCATGTCCTCTCTCACCACAGACATAAACCTCATCTTAGGCATTCCTTTTTTCCTGTTACCTGGCGGCTTCATCCTTAGCATCTATTTCACAATATACTCTGCATCCCTCCTCAGCACAAGTACAAACCAACTTAATCCTGCCTATCTGGCTTGGTCTACTAACCTTCAAACCTGGGCTGACCCTCTAATATACTTATTCCTAAACCTGTCCACCCTCGTCACACTCAGTGCAAATTTTAACATAAATTGATTAAGGGGAGAACTACAACAGATCCTGGAAACTCTCACCCTAGAAGCCAGACAAATGTTATCGGGAAGGCTATGGAGCACAGCATTATGGAACTCATTAACAGAGATGTTATGAACCTGTAAACACTGCACCATACCCACTTAGGTTCTCTAAAGGCCAGATTATGGCTCCTACACCTAGTAGACTTCAGGCCAGTCAACAAGGCTATAGGTGAGGGAGGGGAGGTCCACACAGCCAAGCTATAGCTCACCAACAATTCATACCCATCCCACATTGTGGTATTTTACGTAACCTCAAAAGACTGACCATAAACGATTGTTAGATGATGGATTGACAACTGACGCACAGATGTAGGACACACAGTAACATTTGCAGCCTCCATGTACAATTCTATGCCAGTAACAAGTGGTATTCACCTGCACACAGCCCTGGGACAACTCCTGTTTGGCATATAGCTTTCTTAGGTACAGGCAAACACAGTAGGGATATGTCTGCCCACGTTTGATGAAAATGCATACTGTGGGCTATAGTTTATTCTCCAGATGATACACACATCCTCCAAAAGGGTATCATAGAGACAGATACCTGGTGTCAAACTCATGCTGTAAAGCTATAAGCCAATGAAAGCATAGTTATCCACTTTTAGAAAACAAAGTATTCCCAGAGTACCACACAGGTAGTAGCCCCCAAAATGTGGAACAGGTACTAATGTATACATAGAGCCATGTGTTTAGTTATCTCTCCTTTAATAATCACATTACCAAAGGGTTTTGGAAATCCCTCTTGTGGAGCACATAAGCAATAAAGGGTTTGCATGCAGATCCACAGAGGTTGTTGCACACCTATAATGAGTAGTCACCTTTGCCAGACTTTGCTGGCTTTGGAACAGGATTCAAATATACCTCAAGCATAAACCCTCACTCAAACTCTTCATTAGAAACCGTGATGAGTGGATGTGAAACAGAAGACATAGCCCAGGGATCACTGCAGTGGCTCAGCTTGTCACTAGCATACAGAAGTGACCTAAGGTCTGGAAAGCACCAGCACGCTCTGGCAAAGATAACAGATGCATTCATGGAGAAAACAGAGTACTCACCTATGAAATAATTGAGGTCACATGTATGTATATGGCTTTGCCCCACAGCTACCTTACATGTGTAATACACTAGAAAAATCAAAACCCACCCCACATTGACCAACGGTGTCACCCACTCTCACACAGCTGGAACACACACAGTCAGCAAGTGCAAACTTCAAACTCCTTCCTAAGTACATTAGGATGCTACAGCAGTATGCATTTATATGATGCGCTATACACATTTTTGGGATTTCACTTTTCCACAGGTATATTTGTAGGATGGTGACATCATCAAACTTAACAAAGATGAGTATACCACTTTTAAGGCGTGTGAATATTCTCTGATAAAGGTTGCTCTTCCCCAGGAAGACACACACACAGTTGGCAAATGCAGGATTCAAACCTCTATTTAATTACATTATGATACTACAGCAGTACACATTTACACAACGTGCTATATACATTACTAGGATTCCGCTTTTCCACAGGTATATTTGTAGGATGGTGACATCATCAGACTTGACAACGACAAGTATACCACTTTTAAGGGGTGTGAGTATTCTCCAAAAAGGTTGCTCCTCCCCAGGGAGACACACACACCCAGGTGGCAAGTGCAGGATTCAAACCCCTAACTACATTATGATACTAAAGTAGTACACATTTACATGACCCGCTATACACATTATTGTGCTTGTTCCTTTCCACAGGTATATTTGTAGGATGGTGACATCATCAGACTTGACAAAGATGAGTATACCACTTTTAAGGGGTGTGAGTATTCTCCAAAAAGGTTGCTCCTCCCCAGGGCGAAAAACCCACAGTTGGCAAGCACAGGATTCAAATCCCTACTAATTACATGATGATACTACAGCAGTATGCATTTACACAACGCACTATACACATTACTGGAATGTCACCTTTCCACAGGTATATTTGTAGGATGGTGACATCATCAGACTTGACAAAGATGAGTATACCACTTTTAACGGGTGTGAGTAGTCTCCAGATAGGTTTCTCTCTCCCCAGGGAGAGACAGACACACACACACACAGTTGGCAAGTGCGGGGTTCTTAATCCAAACTAAGTATGTCTTTACACTTCAGCAAGCAATATGGAGTTACAGGGTGCAATACAGACATTACTTGCTGCCAGTTTGCCCAAAGGTTTTTTCACATTTGCTAACCTCAGCAGGCTTATCATACTAGGTGTATTGCGAGTGTATTGTATGTATAGGCCATGACCATTTCATATATGTGTTGATGCACCACATGCTGGCACACACAGGGTCAAACCGGTGGCTAAGCTCTGTCAACCCAATACTGGACAATACAGTCAAGAGGAGTAGGGTCATAAAACCATAACACCAACAGTCTCACATAGACCTACAATATAAGAGCCAGCAAAACACACACATAAATACACATTACCATACTCGGAGAATACAAATATTAGTATTAATCTGAAAAAGAGAGAGTGTCCTCCTAAGCAGACAAGCAAGCAACATGTACCTCCAAGCACACACCAGTAAACACATAATACACCAAAGCAGTGTACCTCACAACAGGCCCTAAGGCAAAACAACTTACCTAACACACTAGTAATAGGTGACTTCATAGTCAGGCACACAGATGTTCCACTCACTCGGCTATACAAGGGGAAGGTTACTGTCAGTTGTCTGTCAGGTGCTATGACCCGCCACATAACACAAGCACTTACATCACTCCAGAACAGGTACATATATGACTTGTTCTTTGTACATGTCAGTGTGAATGATCTGAGACATACCTCTCAGGACAACATGACAAGAGATATATAGTAGCTCTATGATCATGTAGCCCAGGCTGGTATGACCCTGACCTTGAGTAGCATCTTACCTTCACCTACATGATACTGCAATATAACAGAAAGATGATAAACTTCAGCAATTGGCTGAGCTTCTGGTGTCATTCAAAGGGGATACAGTCTCTGTCTGCCTGTGATGATATGATAGACAAGCCTCGTTGCTTCGCTACAGATGGTTGGCACCTGTCGCCCCTATGCTTCTGAATACTGGCCAAGGCTCTTGCTGTCCCCATATTACCTTTTTTAGGCAAGGCTCAAAGGTTCATAGGTTCATAGGTAGGTACCAAGCTACCGGCCCTGGGGCCTATACAAGCCCAGCCAAAAAGGTACCCTGGCTTTTGCCACCCAAGAAATTTATTTTCCTGTGCCACTGTCGAGCAGAGACACAGAAATGATCCCTGGGGTGAATTTCCTATTTTCCATCCAATCATCAAGATTTTTCTTGAAGAGTGCTAATGAGGAGCTTTGTTTGATATAGATAGGTAGTTTATTCCGGAGTATGGGAAGTCTCTGGGACAGGAATCTATCCCTCCGGCATGTTCTGTTTATTGTGGTGACAAGGTTTAGGTCCCTAGAGCGTGTAGCTCGGAGGGATTGGGATTTCTTTATGTGGAGCATGTCCAACAGCTCTGGGTTTGACATAGCATTGTATGTTAGGCAGAGATCACCTCTGAGTAGGCGATATGTGATAGAGTAAAGCTGGAGTGTTTTTGAGACAGTCTGTGTAGGGCATGTGTTTGAGGCTGGTAATCCTCTTTGTGAGGTATTTCTGCGGCCTTTCCAGTTGTTGTAGATGTCTTGTGAGGTACATACCAAAAGGGGCGTTGTACTCTATAATGGATCTAATGAGTGATGAGTAGAGGGGAACAATGACCTCTTTTTTCTGCATGAGAAACCTTTTGTGATGAGGTGTGCCATGCTGAAGGATTTCCTGACTACTGTGACGATGTGATTATCAAAGGAGAGACTACTGTCCACCTGTGTCCCAAGGTCTTTTATCACACTTTTGGTGTTAAGTATACTACTGCCTATGTTGTAGTTCATGGGTACAGAGTTTTTACCAAAGGGGATGACAATGCACTTTTTGGCATTGAGCTTGCGGCCATGACTTTGACTCCAGGCATCTGTCTCAGTGAGGCCCTTTTGTAGGATGTCCACATCATTAGTAGTTTTGATTATGGCTCCTAGTTTGCAGTCATCTGCAAACTTCATTAGCCAAAGACCTTCTGTGTTAGCCTGTACTTCAGGGAAGTAGATGCCAAACAGGACAGGACACAGGACTGAACCCTGTGGTACTCCACTTGTCACTGGTCTGAAGTCAGATTTGGAGTCTGCTTCTTTCACAGTGTGGGTTCTGCAGTGAGCCAGTTTGCAACCCATCTTATGACATAGGGATTTATACTTAGTTTAGTGAGTTTATCTATAATTCCAGAGTGGGGATGGTGTTGAAAGCCTTGACAAGATCTAGATAGGCTGTGTGAACCACCTTACCCTTGTCTACGGCTTTGGTGACTGCTTCAAAGAAGTCTATCAGGTTTAGGAGACATGATCTGATTTTACAAACCCGAACTGCTTGGGGTCCAGAGTTTGGAGATTACCAATGTCTTTGTTTATAAGTTCCATGATGATATGTTCCATGGCCTTGCAGACCAGGCTCATCAGGCTAATGGGGCGCTAGTTCCCAGGATCTGTGGTGGCTCCCCCCTTGTGTAGTGGGATAACCATCACTGTGCACCATTCAGTAGGCACAAAGCCTGAGGTGAGGCTATGATTGAACATGGTACTTAGGTGTGGTGCCAGTTCGTTCTGTAGTTTGTGTAGAACGCAGCCTGGGATGTTGTCTGGTCCCATGGATGCTGTGTTCCTGGCTTTGGAGAGTGTGTTTTTACCTGTGCAGCCATGATGACAGGAACTTTGCATTCTTCCGGTATAGAGATGGGCTCTTACATGGGTGAGAGGGGGGTAAAGTTAGCACTGAACCTATCTGCCAGGATGATGCAATATCAGTTGGGTCTGTATATTTAGTGCCATTGTGCTGTAACTCAGAGCAGATCTGAGTGTTGCCATTGAGATTCTTGACATAGCTATAAAATGCTTTGTGGTTGTCTTTAGGATCAGTGGCGATTTTGTTTTCGTAATTAGCTTTGGAGGGTTTTATCAGGGATTGCAGCTTCTTACTGAGGCTGACCAGGGAGCTCGTCCACTCATGGGATTTTACCCTCTTTTGCAACAGTTTCTTCCTTCTGTTGTACAGTTTGTTTATGGCAGGGGACCACCAGATTGGCTTTCTTTTCTTGGAGGATAGCATCTTGGTTCTGTTTGGGATAGCACGATCCATGCACTCATGTAAGTGCTTATAAAATGCAATTGTGTAGGATTCAGTAGTCGTAACTGTATTGTCCATCTGCATGGGTGTCATGAAGTTCACCACTTCTGTCTTAAGAAGCATGAAGTTGGCTTTGGAGAAATTTTTTAACATGGTTTCCTTAATGGGGGGTGGGGGCAGAATGTGGATATGTAGGATAATTAGCTTATAGTTGGATCGGACCAATGAGGCGTTGACTTCAGGTGTGGAACTCAGGACAAACCAAACCCAGTAACCAACACAAATAACCACAAAGTGAGCTAAATGCTACTCATTGCCAGATGTCTCAGCCTCCAAATGCACACACTCGAGGCACTTCTCAGTATGGAGAATATTGATATCTGTGCAGTAACAGAAACCTAGTTCAAGGCTCCAGAGAGCACACCAACACTACCAGGATACTACTCATTCCATACCTTCCAGCATCAAAGCCTGGATCATAGCACATAGGGTGGGGATGTATCCATATTCATCAAGGATACCTACACCTCTCTCTACATCCTCTCTGCAGGATATGTACCCATAGAATGTTGCACAGCAATGTTCTTCCCACTCCACAGGGGTGGGGCCACAAAAGACGCTTGGCTTTCATGCTCTATGAGCCTGACAAGTCTGATCTGCAAGGCAATGGAGCCAATCATAATGGAAGTCAACAATAAAGACATTGGGAAACTTCACACAGTTGAGCACACCCAGTTTGGCTTTGTCAAATGCAGATCACGCCTACTGAACTGGGAGGATTTCTTTGAGACAGTTACCCAGCCTACAGATGATTGAAAGGAGCTCCACACAACCTACCTATACCTTGCTAAGGCCTTTGACATCATTCCCCAGTCAGGTATCATAGATGAACTCACCAACCTGGGCATGAATCCATACATCACAAGATGGATTGCAAACTGGCTCACAGATAGATCCCACAAATTAAGAGTTGCTGGCTACATGTCAGACTCTACTCTAACAGCTGGTGTCCCCCAGGGTTCAGTCCTGGGGTCCCTCCTGTTTGGTATAGACATCTCAAAAGTACATGCCAACACAGGAGGGTTGTGGTTGACTAATTTTGCTGGGAACTGTAAAGTGTTTGCCATAATAGATTCCCCGGATGACACAAATATTCTCCAGAAGGGACTCTATGAGACAGATGTGTGGTGTTAGAATCATGGTCTCAAGCTCAATGTGAAAGAATGCATAGTAATCCCCTTTGGGGAAAACAAAGTACCCACAAACTACCACATAGGTGTTACCCCCTAAAAACTGACAAGGTAATAAGGGATCTGGGGACACAAGTAGATAGTCATCTTTCCTTTGACAACCATATTGCCAAAGCGATTAGGAAATCCTCTGTGGCCCACCTAATCAACAAAGGGTTTGCATCAGGATCAAAAGAAGTAGTGGTGGCCCTCTACTTTTAAGTCATCAGACCCATCATTGAGTACAATGCACCATTTTGGATGTATTCGACTAAGCATATCCAGCAGCTGGAGAGACCACTGAGGTACCTCACCAAGAGGATTACTGGCCTCAAACAGTTGTGATATGCAACACAACAGGTTAAACTAAATCTGTTCTCCGTTGCGTACCGCCTACTCAGAGGTGCACTCTGCCTAACATACAGAGCCATGTCCAACACATAACTGTTGAACATGCTCCTTCTAAGGATAACAAAACTGAGTCACACTACACACTCCAGGGATATGAACTTAATCACAACAATGAATACAACATGCTGGTGGGATAGAGTACCATCCCAGATACTTGCCTTACTGTGGAACAGAGTCCCAGTGTACATCAGACAGAGCCCCTCACTGACACTCTTTAATAGGAACCTTGATGAGTGGATGGGAAACAGACAATTCACGCCAGGCATCACATCAGCAGCCCCACTAGAAAGGGGCTTAGGGTACTAACTATTAGAACTAGGGCTTAGGAGACTAACCAATGGGGTGGTGAAAGCTGCACAACTTGCCTAGGCTAATATATGCCTTCGTGAAGATAGTCTACTACATACCTATGAACCTATGTGACAGGTACATGTCTACAGATAGTAGATGTGTACTTCATTGTACAGTCATGTTGTACAGCAGGCACATGCACCACATACACTGTAATGCTTACAGATACTGGTGGCTATTATGTACAGTGGGTGAGATGTGCACCTCATGTCTTTTGTGCCATTGGGATGTGTGCTGGGTGGGACAGTCCTGGATGGCTCCCTGTCATGGTCACCCTCTTACACACATCTCTGCCCATCCATCTTTGGCTTATTATACTGTGTTCCCCCTACATATATATAGGTACATAGGTAGGTAATAGGCTATCTGAATGAAGGCATATATTAGTATGGCCAGAGTGTGCAGCTATCACCACACATGGGGTTCGTTCTCTATGCCTCTGTGTAGTAGAGCTGATGAAGTGATCCATGGTGTGACAGTTCAGTTTCACATACACTCATCAAGGCTCCTCTGGAAGAGTGTCAGTGAGGGACTCAGCTTAATGTAGGTTGGGAGCCTGTTCCAAAGCAAGGGAAGTCTGTGAATTAGTAATGTATCCCTCCAACATGTTCTGTTTATTGTTGTGATGATTATATCCCTAGAGCATGTGGCAGAGTGAGCTTGGGTTTACTTCAGATAGAGCATGTACATCAGTTCTGCACTGGACATGGACCTGTCTGTTGGGCAGAGATCGCCTGAGAAGACAGTATGCAACAGAGTACAGATTGAGTTACTTCAGTCTTGTTGCATGGGGCAACTGTTTGAGGCCAGTAATCCTCTTGTTGTGGTACTTCAGTGGTCTTTCCAGCTGCTGAAGGTGCCTAGTCAGATTCATCGCAAGTGTGTCGTGATACTCTCTGATGGGTCTGATGACTGATGAGTAGAGGGAACCTCCTTTGACGTACATGCAAAGACTTTGGCAATTTGTAAGAACACATAGCATGATTTTCTAACCACTTTGTGAATGTGTGTCTGAAAGTAAAGATGACTATCCACATGTGTCCATAGATCCATTATTATTACCTCCATATTTAGGGTGTTGGCACCTATGTGGTATTTGTATGACTGTAGCTCGAGGCCATAATTTTGACACCACATCTGTCTGACTGAACCCCTTTTTAAGGATGTCTCTGTTGTCCCAAACATTGATTATGACAATCTTTTTGCGGTCATCCACAAACTTTGCTAACCATAGCCCTTGTGCGTTTGACTGTATTTCTGAAAAGTATACACCAGAGAGGTGGGGTCCCAGGACTGAGCCATGGAGGCAGCAGTTGTTACCAGCTTACAGTCCAACAGGGAGACCACAATTCTTACCTTGTGGGATCTATCTGTGCCCCAGTTGGCAATCCATCAGATGACATATGTGTTTATGCACAGGTTGTTGATTTTGTGGATATGACATGTGTGTGGGATGTTGGAAAAGGGCTTTTCAAGGTCTATGTAGGCCATGTGGAGCTCATTTCATTAATGTATGTCCTGGGTGACTGCCTTGAAAACTGTCTTGCAGGTTTAGGGACCATGATCTGCCCCTGTCCAAACCAAAATGGGTAGGGTTGGGTGTTTGTAGGCTCCCAATAGCTCTGTTTATGAGTTCCACAATGATGGACTCCATGGCCTTGCAGATCAGGCTTATTAGGCTTATAAGCCAATAGTTCCCATGGTCTGTTGTGCAACAACACTTGTGGAGTGTGCCAAACATTGCTGTAACCCATTCAACAGTTTCATATCCTGTACAGAGGGTGAGTCTCAACAGACTGTTCAGGTGCAGGGTCTGTTTGTTTTGGAGTTCACATATAACACAGCCAGGGACACCATGTCATCCCATAGACACCGTGTTTTTAGGTTTGGATAGAGCTGTTTAACCATTGTATATGTGATTTCTGGCTTTTCACAATCTCCAGGTATGGTAATGGGCCCTTTTGTCAGTGAGAGGGGGGTAAATATGTATGAACCTGTCTGACAAGATGTTGGCAATGTCAGTCATGTACATGTATTCATTTACACTTTGCACTGACTCAGAACATATATGAGTTTACATTGATATTTATGATATAGCTAAAGAAAGCTTCATGGTTCTCTATGGACTGTTTGGCAATATTTTTGCCAGAACATGGCTTGGATAATGTTAGGAGTGCTCATTGCTTCTTGATGATACTGATCAGAGATTTATTGATCTTCTTTGGATTTTCACTTTCTTTGAATAACTTAAGTACTTGTATTACATAGTTTGATTATGACAGGAGTCCATTATATTATATGGGTCTGTTTTCATATCACTGTGTGCGCAAGGCAGGATTGGTGAATAGTGACATGTGTCTGGAGTAAGAATTGCAACTGCCAGATATGTATGACCCACTGCTGTACTCAGATATGGCCTAAGTGTGTGAGCATGCTCAGTATGACCTTTCAGTATGTTGACTGAAATTTGCTTAGTTTGTTTAAGTTTGTGAGCATGCCCAGTATGACCTTTCAGTATGTTATTGACTGACATTTGCTAAATTTGTTTAAGTGTGTGAGCATGCCCACTATGGGCATATATATACTATATATGTGTGTGAAAATTCAAGTTGGTTTTTACTTCAGGGCTCACCTTTGTGTTGTACATCAACAGGAAGCACGCTGTGCCTGCAGGGCTTCCATGAGTCTATTTGCATAGACTTATCAACATTTCTACATACAGGGGGGACAGCTATTATTTGTACATTTCTACCCGGGGGGGCACACCTGATTGTTACTGTGGGTGTACATAGGATGAGGGGTACACCTGACACTTATACACATTTGCTAGGCCTGCACTGCTATGTCAGGTACTCCATTTCAGTCTGTGCTGTTGCCTATCATACTGGCTTGAGGCATACCACTGTACTACAGACCTTAGCTTCCAATTACATGCATATTAGTTTGTGACTTCATAGCCTACCCAACCCACATCACACTGCCTGGCCTGCTGTTATCTGTCTGTATAGGCCTGGGGGGAGGTTACTCATATGCCTCTTCAGAGGGCATGATACAGCATTTGTTTGTATTTGCGTTTGTCTACAATTGTCCTGCTGGCTGTGACTGTTAGGTATGTGACCCCCCAAACTGGTATGTGTGAGTGACTTAAGTTGTGTCTGTGCCATGAAATGCTGTCATGGCTTAGTGGTTCAGTACTGTGAATATAGTGCACAGTATCCTGAGTTCGAGCCCTGTCGCTGCTTTTTATTTTCCTGCTGGGCAGACCTGACTGGTTATGGAACAGTAAAGCAGGTGTGAGCATGTTTACCCGACTTTGCTCGACTTTGCCCATTATTGCCCAACTTTGCCCGATGTTGTGCTGGTTAGTGTGGTGCGCAGCTACACCCAATTGTATTTAAATATTCTCAATACTGGTAAAATGTGCTTAGCAGTGCTTTATATTGCTTAAAATAGGGCACTCATGCCTCAGGGGGTGCTGCAGGGCTGCCTATGTCTGATGCACATAGTACACTCCCTATACATGTTTGAAAACAGGTAGTGTCAAGTTAGGCATCCCTTTTACTGTATGTGTGAGTCAGAGAGATTTGTCATTTCCAGGGTTCCTACTGAGACAGTGTATGTGCTATGCGTTGCCTCTTTGCCAAAGCCAGGGCATACTGGGCACTCCTCCTTCTGCCTACTCGGGCAAGCTCAGGTTGTTCCTCCTCCAAGTCACGCTGTGCCTGTGCAGGCCTTGGCAATGGTGGGGAGCTGTTTGGCCCTGCCCCATGCTGTTCCTGCTGCAGCTGTTTCCGCAGGCTCATATTGTGTAGCATGGCACGTACCATAACAATTTGGGTACTTGTAGTTAGTGAGTACTGCAAGGCTCCACCAGATGTGTCCAGGCACCGGAACCGTGACTTGAGCATCCCAAACACATGCTCAAGTATGTTTCTTTCTTGTGCGTGTGCCTCATTATAGAGTTCTTGTTCAGGTGTGTGTGCATTTCTGATGGGTGTCATTAGCCACAGCTCCAGTGCGTATCCAGCATCCCCCACTAGGTGACCATCAGGGATGTCCCGATTGGCAAATCTCTGGTACAGCTGCATCAGATGCCAGATGTGGGAATCGTGATAGCTTCCAGGGCAGCCAGCACACACATTCATTATTATGCCCTGGGCATCGCACACAACCTGGCAGTTGATGAAGGGGAAGCCCTTGCGGTTGATGTAGACCCTACCCCACTCACAGGGTGGTGCTTTGATGCATATGTGCGTGCAGTCTACTGCACCCACTACCTCAGGGTATTCTGCTATTTGGTGGAAAAGATGCATATTGCTGGCCAATGCCTCACGGGAATTGGGGAAATATACGTGGTCACCGACATGTGCTGACATGGCATCCAGGAACTGGTGGAGTACCCTGGATGTTGATGCCTGTGAAATCCCCATCATATCACCAGTTGGTCTTTGGAAGGTACCTGTAGCTAGTATTCTTATGCCAACATATACCTTGGTATCCACTGGGATGGGTTCCCCTCTGTTGGTTCTGTGTGTGAGGCGTGGCCAGCACAGCTCAACAATTTGCTGTAGGAGGTCTCTGTCCACCCTATAGCGCTCAACTATCTTCAGCTCATGTAGCCCCTGGTAGGTTACCCTGGGTCTGTACACTTTTCTCTGTCTCCTCACTGTGGGTTGCTCAGCAGCATTCACAACATCACCACCCTCAGCACCTTGCACATGTTGGTTTATGATAGCAAGAGCAGCCTGTAACATTTTGTCTGACTTAAGCTTTTTAAGCTTTCCCTCTTTGTATACTGCAGTATTGCAGAGTTCTTGGGAAAATAAAAACAGGGGAGAATGCTGTTTGCAGAGCTTAAAGTGCTGGGCTGGGCTGGGCTAGTCTGCTGCCTGTGTAATTGGCTTATTCTGATATATTTCCCCCGGCAGCTCTGCTAGTTCTCCTTGGTTAACTTCCTACTGCTTCTTTTCCTTCCTTTTACCTTTCTGTTTCCGCCCGGAGGGGAAGCGCCTCACAAACAAGTGCAAACATGCACACACACACTCACACACACTGTGTGCATGTTTGCAAGGAGTTCCCTATCCTTTAACATTGTGCACCTTTGGTTTGAGGTTTTCAAATAGGACAACTGTAGGCATGCCTCTTGCAATCCTGAGCAACTCAAAGCAAACATAAGCCACTGTGCTCCAATTAGCCTACAGCCTGTCTGACACACCCCCTCCTGATGTTACCTATATTCTACTCTACTACTCACCTACTCCTACTCTTACACTCTTGGAACATGGCTCACATGCTGGAGAAAACTGGAATTCACTATCCTTATCCTCATTTGCATAGGATTGCCTACTAATGCATGGTTACATCTCTGACACTGAGCTTCCCCCCTTAGCAACCACTACTCAGTGGCCATGTTGTCTTCTGCCTGCCATTCACCTGCATGGCAGAATAAGCTTTTTAGTGAAAATGTCTATTTTTGTTTTTTTTTTTTAATTATTTTCTTGTTTTTATAAGTGCCGCACGTTTGCGCGGTGCTGCGCTATGCTTACACATCGGAGATCGGGGGAAAAAAAGTTACATTTTTATATTTTTAAACATTTATAAATGCCAATGGCCTTATATTTGGCCATTGGCATGCTTTCTCAACTGTATTCATCCTTTATTTGGAGCTGTCATAGCTTCGTTTAGCTATTTGCAGAACGGTACTCCGTTACCAACATAGTACATTTCTGCAGATAACACTAATCTTCCACGGACAGGTTAGTGTTTCCTGGATCACAAATTTACCTCATTTGCATAGCTTTCATCAGCAAATGAGGTAATTTGCATACCATGACGCTGTCCGTGCAAGAGTAGCTTTAGCAGCTCTCGTGCTGTTCCTGGATCGCACGGCAGACATATTGCCTGTTTGACATCTTACACTACTCTACAACTCCATGCAAGCTTTCATAAATCCGGCCCATTGTGTCTCCAGCCTAGCCTATAAAGAAATTTAATTTTGTTTTTCTGAAGTTTGCTAAACTGAAGTTAACCTCCTGTGTTCCAGTTTCCACTGTTAAAATATGTACATTTAAAGAGTTACAATAGTGCACGTACATTTCTGTTCTTTTCCAGTAGGGCACACTGTGGATCCATTTTAAGTACAAGCACTTTATACAATATCTTTTCAACACACATCCGTACAAACCTAGTTTGATATATACATGACATACAATTCTAATACATTTGTAACACAAGCATCAAATCATTTTGATATTCACAAATTACATATAATTATTTACAAAATTCCAGCTAGCTGGACTGGCATTATCTCCTTTCATCACAATTATGTTTAGTGTGATGAAAGACCTAGAACCTAAAGAATACTACCACAATAAAAATAGTTTGTGCTGAAGAGTTTACCATTTATGCTTCTTTCATAATCTCTAAGGTTCCTGAGATATGAACATTTGTTTTGAAATGTGAACAAATGTGAGGACATAATTTGATTCTGTCAAAAGTCTTAGGCTCTGCCCATTGGAAGTTACAGTGCAAACTTCCTGAGCTCCACTGGAGTGAATAAGTTAATAGGATGTAGTTGGCCTTAGAATAGTTCCTAGCTGTTACTAGTTTTCATCTAGGTTATCCAGGTTGATTTTTTTTCCTATAAAGGAGACAGCTTTGTGATCCGACACACTAGTGAGGATATGACATGGGCGGGGGGTTTACAACACTCAACCATGTTGCTGAGTACCAGATCCAGTATGTTTGATCTCCTGTTTGGAGTGTGCACTATTGGTTCCAGAGTGTTTGTGTTAATAAAGTCCGGGAAGCATTGCACCTGTGAGTTTAAGGCAGTGTAAGTTTCCCAATCTATAGGGGATAGTTAAAGTCACCCATGAATAGGTCATTTGGATGGATGGTGAGTTCTTCTAGTAGGTTTGGGTAAGAGTCATGAGACTTTAGAGGCATAGACAGTGACCTGTAGTTCCATGGTGTCATTCTGTTCAGCCAAGGTTTAACTTTCACCTTTGGCCTCAGTCTGAGCTGTTGTTGATCTCAATGTGTGGAAGACAAATTAGCCATGCACTGCTGGAGAACCTTCTACAACTCAAACCAAGTCTTGTCACAGCACAGATGTCAGCATTCTCCAGAGAGAGGAGGGCTTGAAGGGTGTGGAGTATTTATTTAGGCTCCTAGCATGGGGCAGCAATACTTTAAGGTAGCTTGGACACTTTTTCACTGTGTTGGTAGTTTTGCCTTTTTGGCATTGCCTAAAAAAGGCTCTAAGGTGGTGGATAAAGTTTTAACCAATATCCAAAAGCCTAGAGGGGACTGGTGCAGCCCATGCCTGGCAAAGCAACGTGGTCCACTGACTTTGTCTACCCATGGTGACCAATATTGGATCCCCCTGGAGTGATGCCAGACACTAAGCCAATTATTAAAATCAGCCATTTTATGCCCATACTGTGGCATCATCCTTGGTGAAGGTAACATGTGCTTGAATGCAAGGCTGGTACCTGTCTATGACACATATTCCCTGAGATCCATTATGTCTGTTTTCATACAGTCTAGTGAGGTATGTCTCAGGTATTGTTTCACCCTGATGGACTATGACAGAATCATATTGGTACCTGAGGTGCAGTGACTTCACTGCATGCATGATATTGTGGATCCTGCCACCAGACAGGCAACCTTTTCCTTGTCTAACCTGGTGAGTGGGAATCTGTTTATTTCATTCATTGGAGTCACCAATGATAAGAGTATTCGGGAAGGTGCATGCTTGCCTTATGTGTTTTTCTTGGGGGACCATTGAGTGTAGGCTTATGTGAGATGTTGGGTGTTGCTTTTGGTGTGTGTTTTAGTGATTGCTGAGGAGTAGTGTTACCATTAGGCAGATTTGGAAGTCTTTGAAATTTGGGAAGGTTTCTTTTAAGCACCTCAGCAAACTTTTCAGAGATTTTTTTCAAAGGTCAGGAATCACTCACTTTGGTGAGAAATCTCATATGTTGGCTGGGATACAAAAGAACATTCCAAAGTCTTCTAACTCTGTGATGCCCCTGCACTAGCCCAGTAATCAAGGAGCCTCAGTCCTCACCACTAATACCAGTGAGGGACATACACATTGGGAGGATGACAAATACACACACAATAAAGTACAATTTCCCTTAAGAGCAGAGATCACTGTCAGTCTGGGGCTGGTTTCTCCCTCTCTCTCCAGATCCCCACTAAGACTCCCCACTGGCACAGCTATAGGGTTAAGATCCCAGCCGAGTGGTCAAGCCAAAACCTCCAGCACCCTCTCTGGCCAAACAGTGTTTCATGTCCCTGCGCAAGTAGCTAACACACACACACTTTGAGATTTTATTTATATACAAACACACACACACACACACTTCTGGGGAAGGCTGACACATGCTTACTAGCTATGCCCCCTTCTGCCCAGACTAAAAGGCAGTTATCACAGCCACCAACCAGGTCTTTATCAGCAACTATAAGGCTCTTCCCAAAGGGTGACCAATTCTACTTTGTAATGTTGCTATTATCCAAATGTTAAGTGTGACCAAAACTTTAAGGCTATTAGAGTGGCCTATACAGTGTTACCAAATACATATGCAAATACTCTAAAAGCTTAAATATCTCTAAACAAACCAGCCACAATTAAAAGGTTTAAATATATTTAATAATAAATAATAAAAGCACAATACTCAATAACTCAACACAGTGACAAGAGTTCAGAATCACAAGAAATACTTTAAAACAACATTGCAGGACAGTCTCACATAAATTCAGAAAGCATCTAAACTAATATTGCTATATTCCTATCTGTCTCTAAGAGAAATCACTGTAATCTAGTACTTACTATTAGCAAGGCAGAAGTGCTGGTGAGAGGATGTTTCTTGATCCAAGACAAGATACAAAATGCACAGACTTTCTCTGAGAGATATTCTTAAATTAATACTACACATTACTGTTTGGTTGGCTGGATGACATCACTATTTGACACCTCTGCCTTCAGTTCCCAGGCTAACAGAAACTTAAAATGTTAGCACCTCTGTGTCAAAAATAATTATCTCTTAGATGTTGTCCTGGAATTGGAAGTCGTAAAACAGTTACACACTTTTAACTTTGAAACATGTACTTATTTCTGTTTCCAGACAATAGAAAGAATTTCCAGATGCAGACATTCTGTCTCCTAGCTGAGATAAACACCACTGCAAACAATTCACTTATTTTCTTAGAGTTTGCAAGTTAACTCTGTTATTTTCCGGTAGGGTACACTCTGGCTACATTCCTGAAGCTCAGCACATAACATACAGTTTAACATAACATATAGTTTTCTTACATTTATAAGACAAGCATACAAACCATATTACTGTTCACAAATAACATAGAATTATGCACAAAATTCCAACTAGCTGAGCTGGCAGCCTTCACAAACTCCATCACACATGATTCTGTTCCTGGGGTACCTGCTAGACACCTCAGTACAAACAGCTTTTCTTCTACAAGAAAAAAATAGATCTATATTTAGATGTATTCCAGGGGGTTTCTTCTCAGACTTTGGCACTGTGAGGGAATACCTCAGGATTCTGGGTCTCATGGAATATATGATTCTTGTGAATCCTCTGGCAAGACTCCACATGATAAAGATACAGTGGTATCTGAAGCCTCTTTGGTCTCAGCACCAACACAAATTATCTTTTCAGAATCCAGGGATTTGTAAGAAGAGAAATCACTTGGTGGAGACATCAAATATCTCTGAATCCAGGTCTCCCCTTCTCCCCTTCTGCTCTAAAGAAGTCAGTCACCGCAGACACCTTGGATTTTCTTCAGGAGCAGTGTCAATGGGGATAAAGGTGCAGGGTATCTGAGACAACAAAGACAAACACATGCACATAAATGTAGAAGAGTTGCTTGTCTTTATCAAGGTACTCAACTGTCTGAATCACCTTTGGTCCTAGGACCACTTTAAGTTGTTAAGGGGTATCAAGTCTTACCTCCTATGCAGATTAGCCATGCTAGCATGAGATACAGCTTTTTCAGCACAGTCTGAAACTACAGGCTTCATACATTCTGTCAGAGCAGAATTGTTTGGCAGACAAGCTGCACAGGACAAAGGCCGACCCTTGCAAATCGGAACAAGATCAGGGGGTCTTCCCAGACTTGATCCATCTGTGTGGTGTTCTTCAGATAGACCTTTTTGCCTCTTCCCTCAACAATCAGCTGACAAAATTCTGCTTCAGGACTCCATGCAAGAAGGCTTAGCAGACAGATGCCTTTTCTTTTCCTTGGACAGGAAAATTCCTGCATGCCTTTCCACTGATTTCCAGGGTATTTCAGAAGATTTGGAAGAAATTCCCCAAGATCATTGTGGTGACTCCCACCTGGGCCAAGCACTAGGGGTTATCCCTTCTTTTGGAATTGGCCAGGGGCAAATACCACAAGCTTCCTCAAAGACTGGATCTATTCACACAATAACAAAGGTATTTCACACATCTCAACCCCAAACAAGTTCAGTTGACTGCCTTGATTATAAGGTCATAATACAGTTTAGGAACCTTTTACTGAGGATATGCAGCAGGCACTAAATGAAACAATAAAGCCTGATTCTAGAAAATCATATAATCTGCAGTGCAATACTTCAACAGTACCTTCCTAGATATACTTAATAGTCGGTCTCCCCTTTGGATGATCCATGCTAAATTAAAATATCTTCCATGGTTAACTAAGGTCACCAAAGAACTCCTTAAATAAAGATAGTGCTTGGTCTCAGTATCAAGAGACTAAAAACAAAGCCTCTTTGGCATCATATCGACAATTAAGAAACTGTGTCAAAAACAAATCAAGAATAACAAAAAAACTAT
The DNA here is from genome assembly GCF_019279795.1 of Protopterus annectens. Taxonomy (NCBI): domain Eukaryota; kingdom Metazoa; phylum Chordata; order Ceratodontiformes; family Protopteridae; genus Protopterus; species Protopterus annectens. The sequence continues at coordinate 1,515,595,566 of NC_056743.1, forward strand.
TATACTACCTGTCCCACTGCCAGCCCAGCTATTGGGAATTTTGTAAATAATATGTCATTTGTGAATATTGATATGATTTATACAGAAGTGTTTGTAAAGTACGTACTGCATTAAAATGTAACCACAGCATGCCCTATTGGACTAGAACAGGAATGTACCTGCACTATTGTGACCGTTCAGATGTATATGTTTAATGGAAACTGGAACACAGGAGGTTAACTTGAAAATTTCAGAGAAAATAATTGAAATTAAATTGTTTTTTTATAATTGCTGGGTCATAAACAAAATATGTTATCCCTCAGTTTCAGTGCATTAGCAGACACAATGTCTAGAACTGGAAGTTTTTTGTATTATCTTGAAAGAGAAGTAATTACTAGATTTGAGATGTAAACGTGTTTTATTGTTTTATGGCTTCCAGGATCTGCAAAGATCTGAGAGATATATATTCTTCACAGGGAGAAGCTAACTTCTGTTAGCCCTGACAATGGGGGATTAGCTTGGGAACTAAAGTCAGGTGACAAAATGTGATGTCATCCAAGCTAACCCAGCAGTAATATTTGATATTAATTTAAGAACTGTCTCAGAGAGAGACTGTGCATTTTGTATTTTGTCTCTGACCAGGAAACATCCGCTCACCTTCTGCACTTGCCTGCTGTAAGTAAGTTTTTAGGGCATAGTAACTCTTTTAGATTCAGATAGGAATATAGTAAAGTGTAGCTTAGATGTTTTCTTTATCTATTTGAGACTGTTCTGCAATGTCGTTTTAAATATTTCCTGTAATTTTAAACTCTGATGTAACTTAGTGAGTATTGTCTTGTTCTTTTATTATTTATTATTCAATATATTTAAACCTTTCAATTGTGGTGGGTCTGTTTAGAGATATTTAAGCTCTTATAGTACTTGCATATCTATTTGGTGACACTGTGCAGGTTACTCCTAAATAGCCTTGCTCTTGGTCAGACTACCATTTGGATTAATAGTAACATTATACAGTAGGATTGGACACCCTTTGTTAAAGGCTTTAAAGTAGTTGATAAGTAGTGTCTGGTAGCTAGCTAGTAAACCTGTGCCAGCCTTTCCCAGGTGTATGTGTGCATATAAATCAAACCTCAAAGTATGTGTGTGTGTGTGTGTGTGTGTGTGTGTGTGTGTGTGTGTGTGTGTGTGTGTGTGTGTGTGTGTGTGTGTGTGTGTGTGTGAGCTACGTGGGCAGGGACACGAAGCACTGGCTGGACAGAGAGAGTACTGGGGATTTTGGTTTGGCCACTCAGCTGAGATCTCAAGCCATTAGCTGTGCCAGCGGTGAGTCTTACTGGGGATCTGAGAAAGTGGAAGAAACCAGCACCAGATTGACTGTGATCTCTGTGTGCTCTTAAGGGAAATTGCACTTTACTGTGTGTGTACTTGTCATCCTTCCAGTATGTACATTCACCACTGTTGCCAGTGGTGAGGATTGAGGCTCCCTGATTACTGAGCTATTGTTAGGGTGTCACACTACCATCCATCAAAACTACCAAAACATCCTCCAAAAATTCTGGGAAGCCTTAAAATAAAACCTCAATCCTGGTCAAGCTGCAACACCACTTCTTCTTCTTCTTCTTTCGACTTTTTCCGGTTAGGGGTTGCCACAGTGGATCACTCCCGGCCACTAAAAATACCAAAGATAGCATAACTGAACAATTTAATTTGCACTTTATTAACTCAATTTTGTCCCTTGTAAGTAACAGTAGTAATACTCCCCCAGTGATGACAACTGAATTAGAACATAGCTCTAGTTCCCACTCTATAAACCCAATACAAACCAATACCGTCAAAAAACATCTCCTCAAACGGAAACCCACATCCCTTGCTGTTGATCAACTCCCAAACTAATTTCTCAAAATGGTGGCAGACACCATCTCATATCTCATCTCCCTCCTAATTAACTGGTCCATTTTTTAACAATATATTGCGAAACTGTGGAAAATCTCATATATCATGCCGCTGTACAAAGGTGGCTCCTCTGCATATTTTTCTAATTACAGACCAATAACTATACCATCACCTTTAGCCAAAATTTTCAAAAAGTGCATACACGTACAGCTCCTTGACTACTTAATAAGTAATAAGCTGATCTGTAATTCCCAACATGACTTTAGACCCAAGCATATTACCAAAAATGCTTTATTAAGTTTCACTAACACTATCAGTGAGCTCAGAAACAATAACCAACATGTATCTTCCATTTTCTTTGGCATGTCTAAGGCATTTGACACAGTATCACACCAAAAATTACTAAAAGAACTAGCATCCCTAAACCCTTCTAATCCAGCTCTATCTTGGTTTCACAGTTACCAACCTGGCCTCCAGCAAGCAGTTAAGTGGCAAAATTAACTCTCTTCCCTTGTACCCATCTCAGTAGGTGTGCCACAAGGCTCAGTCCTTGCTCTTCACCATCTTTACAAACAAATTCTACCCTGTCACTCAACTAGCAACCATCATACAATATGCGGACAATTCAATCTTTCACAAAAATAGAAAATTATCTCACAAACTACCAACTTGTTTTCAATCCAAACAAAACAAAGCTAATGCTATTCAATCCAAAACTCATACCACCCCTTTTATTATCATCTCGTCCAACAAAACCAAAATTGAACTGGTTGAATACACCAAGTTTCTTGGGGTAACAATAGATAACTGCCTAAAATTTGAAAAGCATCTAGCACTATCCATCAAAAAGTGCACATAAAGCTTGGGCTACTTTTTAGATCCAAGCCTTACCTCACTAACACCATCCATCAGTCCATCACCAGGACGCAAGTGCTCCCCACCTTTCTGTATGCCTCTCCCATTTTCACTAATCTTAGAAAAAGGATATAAATAAATTTGAGTCCTTTTACAATAAAATAGCTAGATTTGCTAGAAACCATTCCAAAAGATCACATCACTACTCTGCTCTTCATGAACTAAAATGTATAGAACTAACCAACCTACTCTCTCCGAACCAATTAACCATTGCACACTTTATTATCCATCAACCCACTACCTGTCCTGCACTCAATAACTTAATCCAACCTTACTCTAACTCCCACACACTAAGATCCTCTGACAAACACCTACACAAGGTCACTAAATCCAATAATAGCTTCAGAGATTTCCTCTTCTCCTATCTGATATCCCAAACATGGATTTCTATTCCTCAACACCTACGGAACACCACCAATACTTTCAGATTAACTCCTACTTAGAGAACTCCTTAACAACAACTGGCTATGCTCCTGTGCTACACCAGGTTGACCCTTCTCTTCTTAATGCTTACTATTTGATACATTAATCCTTATTGCTACTGTTCTGTGCTCTGCCTCCTCTCCTCTGCAGTCTTACCTATTCTCCACTCCTCTTCAGTAATTAGCCCAGGTACTTAGTCCTATATACAACTCTAATATACAGTCAGAGTGACTGCAGATGAAACAAGGTTACATTTACATATAATACCACCATCATTATATAAATATTCTGCTGTACATTGCTTATTGTATATCATTTTTACCATTATCTTATTTTTACATCTTCATTTCAAGTGGACATATTGTGCTGCATTGTGTAACTGTGTATGAATGTTATTATTTTATGTTAATCTTATCCAAAGCTGTAATGTACTAAATTTTGCCTTGATGTTAATTAACAACTATCAATGTAATATGACTTTAATGTATTGTACTGGAGCTTTTCTCCCAGGGCCTCCACTGAAAATGGATTCCTGGCCCAGTCGGACTTTCCCGGTAAACAAGTGTAAAATGAATAAAATAAATAAATATATTGGCAAATGGAAAAGATTTTCTACATACCAACAATATAACCAGCACCTATTCAGGGACAGTGTTTGGTTTTGCAATATGTCTGTATGTGCATATCTCCCTATAGATCCCTCTCTTTCACGGTACTTCCATGTGAAAATGCTTTTCAAAGGGATTTTGCATAAGTGACTGTGGATTCTCCTTGAAATCATACATTTGCATTAGAGAAGCTAACACTTGTTCCATTTGAACCAGCTCATCTGGCTGACTTGAGGTTCATAACATGGAAAACAGTTTTACTGGTTGTTCTGATCTCTGCAATAAGAGTATCTGAGTTACAAACTCTTATGTAGGTGGTCAACTTTATTTAATTTTCTACAGAGACAGGGTTTCCTTTAGAACGAATCCTTCTTTAATACCTTAACTGCTATCTGAGTTCTTTAATCCAAGCTATCCATTGTCCTGTGATCTTCCTTGAACACCAAAATCAGTGGCAAAGGATACTTCACACCTTGGATATCCACAACCAACTCAGGTTCTATCTTGACAGAACTAAATCTTTCAGAACGTATGACCAGCTGTTCATTTCTTGTGAAGGTGTATTAAAGCAGACTATTTCCAAATGCTTGTCTCAGGCTATTACCTTTTGTTATTCCCACCACAACTAAACTATTCTGGGTACAATCGAGGCACACTCTACCAGAGTCTTGGCTTCATCTATGCTTTTTGGAAAGGGTTGGACTTGAAGTATTCTAGAAGCAGCAACTTGGCCCTTTCTACATGCTTTTACAAAGCACTACAAGCTAGATTCCTTCTCAAGGTCTAAGCCAACTTTGCTAGGATCATTCTCCAGGGGCTCCTTCTACCTCCCAGGTGTTCTAAGCTGTGGTAATCTACCCATATAGAGAAGCCTACTGCAGAAGTGATCAGTACAGCTATGTAAGTAAGTTCACCAGGACAGTAGCTTTTTGACAGATCACTGCTGCAGTAGCCTCTCCCTCCTACCATTTCACTTGTTTTTGGTGTGTGTTTTTATGCCAGATTGTGGACATTTATTTTTTCTTGTTCTTAGAAATAACCTTTCAAGGCTCTGCCTGCATCTTCTCAGTTTGCATTCAAGCTCTGAAGGGCTTGGTACCCAAACTTGTCTTTTTAGTCAGCTCAGCTGAAGATGATCATTTCAACATCTACTGTTATGGCAAGTTTACTTACACAAACTGTACTTTCTTGTAAAGGAAAGTGAGTATGTCAGCAGATAAATGGGAAAAACTGCTTGCTAAACTGCTTGGAAATTATTAAATAGCTAAGCTGGATAACATGATTATAATTTTATACATAATATAATATGACTTGTGAGGGTGTGTTGAGGCCTAATTCAATATTCTGACACTCTGAATGCAGTGTTACTGCTGGAAGAGACTGCACTTATGAAAAATAAACAAGCAATTTGTTTCTGAATGGCTTGAGAACTATGCTCCTGGATCGATCATGTGTCATTGGAAGGATACTGATGAGACCATAATTACTGTGTCAGGCAAAGTACATAACTATTTCCATACTAGAGTCTGCTGCCTAATCAGTTCTATAGCAAATCACCTGACTTGCAATAAGACTGACACACTGACTGATGGCAAATCTGTATTCAAGATATACATCCAAGTGGGTGCAAAGTGGCAACTTTTCTTTTATTATTTTATTGATTTGTTAACTGGGTAGGTGGGCTAGTTCAAAGTCCCTTTTTATCCATGACCCACATTTAGGCCAGTATTACCATTCCATTTCAAATGCTGTAGACATTTCAAAACTTTACAACTGGCTGCATGTCATTACAAAATAATTTACATTTTGCTGAAGATATTCAGAGCAATATGCATATTGCTACATACATGCTATTACATATGAGTTACTTGTACATTTAATAGCAAATGTTATATAGAGTTGTTTATATACAGGACTGAAAGGGTCACTTCTGTACACAGTCAACTGCACATTCTCAGCTTGATTTTTTCAGAGATCATTAAGTGTTATAAGGAGTAATTTATATACACAGTCAGTTGAAACATTTATATCTAGAGTCATTTGCACCTTTAGTTTACTGCCAGGCAGCTTAACGTGCGATAGGATATAAACAGTCCATGTTGTCACAGGTATTTCTAACAGGGATAGTCACTGTATACACACACACACACACACACACACACACACACACACACACACACACACACACACACACACACACACACACACACACACACACACACACACACACACACACACACACACACACACACATATATAGATATGTATGGATATCACTAATTCTGATGACATCCCTCACTGTCTATTGACGGCGCTCCATCATAATTATTTATAGTCGGTCCTTCCCCTGAGTAGTAGCCTCTGGATCCCAAGGCAAGTGGCTTTGCTGCATTGCCCTTCAATCTTGTATCCAGAGGATGTCCAGCCTCCTCTTTACCATCATATCATCCACTTTTAAGCTACATCCTTTCAATGAACCTATACTGAATTTAGTAATCTTTAGTTCATGTTTGGCAAGTTGATTGATTTTACATCTAGCTTTCCCAGTAAACCAAACTGGTCAACTGGATACTGGCTGGCTGGTAGCTTATTGACTCAGGGCTGCTGGGCTTTATGGTGGGCACACACTGGCCAATAGGGGCACACAAACCCCTCCCACCATTAACATGGGTCTCTGGTGTATGTTGAATTAGATTGAATCATCAACCCACCTATCATCAGCAAATATCCATGCCCATTTTTGGTGACATTAGTCAGCATGCCACAATCACTTAGAGCCAATGTTTACACGACTGAGTGGCTAACTATCTCTGATATGGTGCATGCACAGTCTGTTATCCATGTTCTAGAAAGTACTGCACACTATACACAAGTCTTCCACTGACTGGCATCATCCTGAGTATGTTCTGATGCCCACAAATCCATTCTCAGGAGAGTTTGAGGTGGAAACACCCAAAATGTCTTTGGGAGGTGGGGGTAACCCTCAAAGAGAAACAGGGAAAACATACAACCTCCACACAGGCATTGGCCAGTTGTTAGGATCAAACCTTGTATCTTGTGCATGGGAGGTAAAGACCTTAACCATTTGCCAGATGTGTATTTCTAATTAAATAGACAGGATATATCCTTCACAAATCCAAATTGTTGGGGGAAATTGTAACAAGACTATTTAATAGTTTATGGTGTCAGTTATAATATGTTCCCTGGCTTTCTAGATGAGGCTTCAAAGACTGCTAGGTCTAAAGTTACCCTGGTCAGTTGTAAGGCCAGCCTTATGGACAGGGATCATCACTGCTGCGAGTTACTCATCAGGGACAAACCCAAAGCTAAACTTAAATTAAACAGTTTGAGGAGTGTGTCTGCAAGGACATGTTTAGCACTATTTATTAGGGAATCAAATATGTTATCGGGTCCCATGGAAGAAGTGTTTTTGGTCTTGGATAGCACTTTAAGTAAATGATCTTTAGAGATAATTGGGGAAGTAAGGCATTCAGATATTTTGGGGCTTTGAATAGAAGTCTCAGGGGTGAAATTGGCATTAAATTTGTTTGCAAGCATATTAGCAATGTAAGTTGGGTCAGAATAGTAGCCACCATTATCAATACATTCTGAGCAACATAGGGTATTTTTTTTATTTTACTACATATGGGCCTCTTTAGTGGATATGATAGTGTTTTTCAGTGTTTTCATAATCATTTAAATATTATCTTTGAGAAGGTGGGTTTTGGATTTACTAAATAGTTTTAGGAGATACTTTCTTTAATTCTATAGTTTATTTATAACGGTGGACCACCAAGGTGGTTTGTTTTTGAATTTCCCATGATACTTGGTTCTGGTAGGGACTGCTGACTCTGTGTATTTTTATAAATTGGTATAGTCTTCCTTAGTAAAAATTGCTGCTGTATTAAGGCCTGGGAAGTTGCATCCATAAGCCAATTTTGATATTTCGTCATATATCAGGGAAAGGTTGGCACAACTGCAGTCCTTAAATTCACTTGGTTGTTTGCCGTAGGAACTTTTGGGAGTTTGAAGGAGAATGTGACAAATGTATAATCAGACTTCAATGGGGAAGGATATACCAGGGAAGCAGTATAAGAGGCAGCCATATTTGTAAGAATCAGGTGAAGAATGCTGTGCTCACTGGTAGATTTATTTACCAGGGGAATTTTTGATTATTAAATCAGGAACTCTTTGGACATATCCTACACTGGAGGTATAGGAGTCAAACTTTATTGAAAGGTAGTTAATGTCACCCAAAATAAGTGAGTTTTTGCTAATACAGAAATCATTTAGAACACTCTGGAATCTTACATGGTAATCAGGGGACAAATATGGTATTTTGTGACAAGCTTACTTGATAATTAATCCTTCCTAGAGTGATCTGTATTTAAATGGGTTCAGTTTATTATTCCCTAGAGATCTGCCTGAAGGTAATACATTTCACTGGCAAATATGGAGTTTCCACCACAGTTACCAATGGCCCTGGAAGAATAAAAAAGCGTAAAACCATGGTATAGATGGAGTGTTCTTTTAACATTTAAACCAAGTTTAAGTAACTACACGGACATGGATATTTTTCAAATACAGGATCAGGCAATTTATTGTTTAGACTTCAGTCATGAAAGAAAGTGACCTTAATGCAATCCAGTTCTAGGACTAAAATGTTAGTTATATTGCAATGTCCGTCAACTGAACTCTGCCTAAAAGTGGCACTGTGGAGCAGCAAAGGTTTTAGCCAGTATGTGAAAGTCCTAAAATGAGAGGTGCCTTCCATCTGTAGTGAAGCAAGCTGGACTGTTGAGCATTCCCCTAGAATAATACCAACTTTTTAATCAATTACTGAATTCAGTAATATTTTCTTTTAATCTAGGCATCATTTAAGGTGAAGTAAAAATTTCACCCAGGACTAGTATTCATAACATGCCTGGAAAGTTCTGACATGTCTCTTTCCATATCCCTCAGGGTGGTATAGCTTGAGTCATCCACTCCCACATGCACCTCTACCATGTCATATTCATAAGTCCTTAGAGCCCTTGCAACATCAGAGATCTTGGCATCTGAAAGACAACTCACTTTAGCCCTCCCTTGTCCAGCATTGTGAGTGATGAACAAGTGTGCCTGATAATAGAGTCACCTATAAACATTTTATTAATGACATGGTTCAAAGTAATAGATTTGTAGTATTTTTGCTGAGCGTTACTGTTTTTGGGGAGGTAGGCCTGAAGTGGATGAGTGGCCTGATTTTTAGAATGGTCTGGAAGTGATCTGTTCATAGTTTCATTTGTTGTTGATAGGCTAACGATCACTAGGGCCCTTACAAGCCAAACTATGTATCCCAAACCATTTGGGTCCCAGGTATCATACAGTGGTGGGGAATGTTAGTAGGCAGGTAGATAAGAATTTGCGAGGGGGTATTAGTTACAACAACATTTTTCTTATTGACGGCCTCTGTCTATAATGGACATGAGGGCCAGACAGAGGGTAAAATTTATGATTTCCCATCCATTTGTCAAGGTTTCATTTGAATCGCATCAGAGATTAACTCTATTTTACATTGATGGGGAGCCTATTCCATAGTGCTTGTTTTACAGCCTAAACATAAGATGCCTTGGTGCAATTAGAGAAGCTTCATGGTTTTCGGCGAATGGAGCTTACAGGGAAACGTTTCTAGATAAGAGGTAAGCCTCCAGGTTAATTAGGTGCTGTCATCTCTCACAGATGGAATTATTAGCACTGAGTAGTGTAGAAGTTTAGGATTTTGCCAGCTTGAAATGAGAATATATGAAGTACCTCAGAGAGCAGGACTTCCAAGGACACACTGTAATTAAATTCTATCATCTCCAGTTTTGAGTTGTGTACTTGATGTTTATTTACAGGGAATGGATAAAGTCCTGCAGTGGAAAAAGAAGAGATTTAAATTCATCTTAAATGGACTGAAGCAAATGTGGAGTATGCCTTTTTAATGTGTGGTAATATTTTTCCTTCTTTCTCATAGACCTGCCAGCTCCCTACAGGTCAGCATTAAAATTGCAAAATAAAAGTTAGTAATCACTAATTATTATGCTTTTGTTTGTAGAATTTGTCGATTCTATGGAGACACATGCATACTCCATGATGGACATACACAGAAGTAAAATCTCTACAACCATTCCTATAATGTTGCATGTCTGCCATGGGGGAAGCATGATGACTTTATGATCTTTGGTAAATTTGGTGGTGGGCTTCTCTGAAATACTGTTATACTTCCTCCTTCAGATGTCAGGCATAGCCTGATGCAAAATGTACCACACTGCCTCTAGAATAATGACTTACTTCTATTACACCTTACCTAATGGAACACTGTAAAGCAATCATGAAAAACGTAAGAACATATACTTTGCTAACTTTAGTTGGTGTAATAAAAGATTAAAATACATACAGGGTTTGTAACTGTATATGTTAGTTGATGTACATAGATTTATTCTATGTTAATATGTTTAGTATGAAGCAATATTGTGTTAGGAAGTTGTTTGCTACATTACTTTGCAATGGGGAGGACACTTTAGATAACAACTGTCACCTGTTGCATATCCTCTCTGTTGTTAGATTGTGATGACAGTGAAGGTACCAATTGCTACGGTTATATTTCAAGTTGCTGTTGTCATGTGTATATACATCATGCCTCCTCACTCACCCTCAAAAGAAGCCAGTATCTGTATACCCGTCCGATGTCAGACTGGGATAAGCTGAAAAGCAAATGTAACATAACATAACATATTTCAACCAGTTGCTGTCAGACATATAACCACCATGTCTCCTTACCCCCCAACAAAAGATAGTTACCTGTATACACAACTGATGTCCGATTGTTAGAAAAGTGAAAAAATAACGATCACAGTGTGATCACAGAGATTTTTCTAATTTCTTACTAGCAGACAGCACACTGCTGCTATAAAAGTTAGAGTGACCTTCTGTGAACAACTCTGAATGTTTGTAAGGAAAGATAACAATGTTCACACTGTGCCCTGCCCAGCACAAGTTACATGACCTGTGCAAACCTCTGAGGTTTGGGAGGAAAATTAAGCATTTTTCACATCATCACCAGCTCACCACACAACCTAAAGTGATCTTCTGTGCACATCCCTGAGCATAGCCGATTTTAGAATCCACTACTTAGCTTGGGTCAAAATCCAGTTGTATACCGTTAGGGTGTGGAGACCACCAGGCACTCAAATGTTCTGAGGGTCTGGATATTCTGGGATGCATTTCATGCCTTACAATATTTATTTATTTAACTTGCATTACCGCCATAGTCTGAATGGGCAGCAAAGCCCCTTTTCAGGGGAGGTCAAGAAAGAAAAGCTCTGAATAGAAAAATAAAGTTACAAATAGTTTCAAAAGTTATAATGAAACACATTATGCACACATACTAAACAAACAGATTTACAAAGTAATGAGAGTAGTATAGAGTAGTATAAAAAGCAAGAATTATAAGAAACAGTATTCGAGACTATGACATAATCACAAAATATACAGACATAAAATTAAGCAAATTATAAAGACCAGCAACAGGTAAAAACAATGAAGAAAAAAATACATAATGTACAGTGAACAATTCATAGTTAAAATAGGTGAAATTAAAAAAGATAATTGTAAGAAGGATAGGAGGTTTGAGGAAGGGTAAAAGATAGCTATAGTACAACAAAGGTCGTATAGCATATAAGAGAAAGTCAAGAAAAAGAATGAGGTGAGGAAATGGATTGGAAGATGTATAAGGAGAACAACAGACAGAGGAAAAGTATATCATGCTGAGAAACTTGACTTTTTTTGAAAGATGACTTTTTAATGTTGCTCAGAAGAGTTATATAAGTTGTGTATGTACCCGGTAATATCATTTGTATCCACCAATAAAGACAAGTAGTATCATTTTTACACATACACACACACACACACACACACACACACACACACACACACACACACACACACACACACACATACACACACACATACACACACACACACACACACACACATACACACACATACACACACACATACACACACACATACACACACACATACACACACACCGTAGTCACACTTTAGGCTAATATTTACTTTTTTAGCTGAATCTAGGAGTGCTGATTGCATTGCCTGACATCAGACAACTAAATAAATGCACACGTAAAAAAATGATGTTGCATGCCTGTGAATGCATGCATTAGTACAACTTATAAAGAACTAAATTTTATTTATAGCTTAGCCTCTTTAGCAAATTGTATGTGAGGAGTGGAGACAGGGAAATTCATAAAAGCACCTAAATGAAGACAATCAGAATGTACTGACAAAAGTGTTACACAACAGAAATGCCTGGGTATATAAGAGTATTATTTAAAATGTGCTGCTGATTTTAGGCATTTGTTCCTGTTATTTTTGGCTCATTTTCCTAATTGTTGCTCTAGAAGATTGAGCGATATGGTCTGGTCATAATATCTGGTTCCTTTCGGGTTAAAAAAAAAAGACACTTACCTTCTTGCAAATCAGTTCATTCTGTGTGTGAGCTACAAACAAACCAGAATAATCGCTTGTAACTGCTCATAGTTCCACTGGACACAAACATCCAACATTGTTTCTATTACTCTTCATTGTGCATTTTCAGGCTTTCTTCTCATTACACCCACCATGAGCTAGACAACCAATCATAGAGCTTTTGTGGCTCTTTGATTTGTTGCCTACATCGTGGTAGGTGAGAGAAAGATTTGTTGTACTTTCTTCCAGTGTCATAGCTGCTTTCTTTCATCAGAATGCCACACGTGGGGAAGTAAAACGATTTGAAAAACGTTCCCTGGCCAAATGGTATCCTAGTCAGTCATCCATGCTACCTATGCCTAAGGCTGGCTATGAATACAGGTGCCAAAAGATGGAGACGAGCCCATTATAAATTGCCTGGCAGCAAGGAGAAAAGGGAAGAAATTATCATAGAGGATGTAGTCAAAAGAAACATGACCTCACATGATAAGGTAAGGATGAGGTGGTGGGAGTACAGTAGAAAAGAATAACGTTGTGTGTAACAAAGAAACATTTTAAAAGGGTGCAAGAATAAACATTTTAGATATTCCATAAGCAGAAGAAGAGTTCATGAGAAATGGGGACTGTTGGTGGATTAGAAAGCAAGGTGACCCCATATATGTTGGGTGGGCATTCAGACTTTGGTGGTAAAAGAATAACGTGGCCCATGTAAAAGACATGAAGTGAGGAGTAATAAGGCGAGGCAGAGAGCATCAGAGAAGCATTTAGGAAATACTGTGTACAGTTATACAGTAATGAAAACAAACCTGGCATGTCAGACTGGAAGCATCATAATGCAAAGGGAAAAGCGTTGTTAGAAGAGAATAACGTAGAATTAGAGAAAGTAATCCATGTGGCACAAATAGATAGGGCAGTAAAATCCATAAAACACAATAAGGCACCAGGGCTGCATGCAGTCCCTGCAAATGAGAAATGTTAACGAAGGTTCAATAGTATCTAATTACGAAGGGAGAAGAGAAACTTTTCACACAATCTCTGGCAACATAAAAGCTACAAAAGTAATGCTTCTGCTACAAGCATTATTTGTACTGAAGAAGCAACCAGTTCCAGTGTTTCATCCCATCTTACTTACAATACAAGATCTGATGCATTTTAGTGTTTTGGAAGTAAAAACAATAAGGCTATCAGTGACTAAAGCTCAAATTCTAACCCAGTGTGGGGACTGAGTGTCATGAATATTCATAGCTACACATTCGGATTTCTCTTGGTATGGGCAAGTGTGGAAAGGAGAGGGACCTATAGTAGCTATAAAAAAAATCAGATAGAATGTGACCTGAATGGAATTATTTAAGGTTGGATTAATTCTCAGACTAGGAGGCAGTTACTTGGGGAGGGCCCAGTAAATGAGACATGTAGCTGCTTGGGAGTTATTGAAAGCATACGTGAAATAGTGGAATAAACTGGAAGAAGAAGAGGGGACTGATAACATGGGAACAAGTGACCCAAAGAGGAAAAAGTAGGGAACCCAGACAAAATCTATTTACTTAGATACAGGAAGGGTGCAGAACAGAAGGCCTGTATTTTATACATGCAGTTAAAGGTGATAGGAAAGAAGCTGTCAGAAGGAGTTGGTAAGAGGGTTAAGGTCCTTCCCTAGAACAAGTGGGCTAGTATCAAAAGGAGAAGAGTAAGTTCAATATATATATATATCAACAAAAAATGCCAAAGGCCAAGCGACCAAACCAAGAAGAAAAACCGACTTCAGGCAAGGAAAAAGCAATCCAAAGGTAGTAGCTTGTAGTAAAAATGCCAAAAAACGTTTCAAAAAATGAGAGCTTTAATAAAGTCCATGAAAACAAGCGCTTTCGCTCGGCTAAAATACCGAGTTTTCTCAAGTTAAAATAAGACTGTTAGTAACAACTTTAAATAGTCCTTTACCCAGTCACATGATTAATTAACCACAATTTTAAAATCAATTAGCCACAAAATTAAAGGCAAATTAACAGTAAACACATAACTGCAAAGATGTAGCAAAAAATAAGAAAAATACATAATAAATAATCAGTATAAAACACGTCAAGAATGATAAATAAAACAACACCTGTAACTTTAGATGTTCAAAGAAGGCTAAAATGGTTGTTAACGCAGTAGAAGCAAACATAGGTAATTGAACAAAAAATACTTATGCGAACACAGTAGTAAAATATAATATACATCTTAATGCAAACGATGTTGGTCTGGTGAAAAACCAAATCAATAAGTAAGTCATACACAATTACTAGTATTTTGAAGTATGCAAAATATATATATGTAAAACAATGAAAATAGAAAATATAATAATATAATGAATTAATGAAATAAAAAGCCCTATAAACATGCCTTTCTGTTTTTAAGAACACTACTGATATTAATGTTCTCATTCAAGCCCGGGGGTCTACTTGCATCCAATTTTAGTTGCCAAAGGAGCTCCCTATATTCTAAATGGGTCTCCCAGTCTCCACCCCTGGCATCAGGAAGCACTTGCTCTAAGACTAAAAATCTAAATTCAAAATTGTGACTCTTTCTGTTTGGAAATGTCATAAAAATGTTCATAAATTCGTTTTCTGAGGGGCCTCTCAGTTTTACCTATGTAAAAACTGGTACAGGTGACGCAAAGCCCTAAGTAAACCATTCCTTTACTCCCACATTTTGTATAATTCTTGGGACTAAAGAAAAAATTCCTTGAAGGGATGTATAAATCAGGGGTATTGAGAATTACACTACATTGTTTGCAGGCACCACATCTGAAGGTGCCTGTTCTTGAGACCTCCCCACTCAATTTGGAAATATGATTCCCCTCAAATATTTCCTTAAGGTTGGTATCTCTTTTTCTAGTGAACTTGGGATGCACTGGTATTGTGTTCTTTAATTCATCGTGAAGTGTAAGAACTGGCCAGTGTCTATGTATCACTTCTTCGAGTTCCGAAGAATTAAGACAGTGAGTGTAAATGAAACTACCATGAATGTCAAGTAACTTATTGTTAGTGGTGTGATGAGGGATTACACCTTTACCTAAAAGGGGGGGATAGCTAGTTTCTCTACTATCAATGACCAGTTGTGCTAAAGCATCTAACAGTGAAGGAGGGTACCCTCTTTCCTTGAACAAGGACTTTAAAAAATTAATCTCTTCTGTAAAGTCAAATAAGGTGCTAGACATTTTAGAGGCTCTGATAAACTGCCCCCTAACAATACCCTTTTTTTGATATAAGGGATGCCCACTCTGGAAATGTAAATATGAATTAGGAAAAAGTGGGTTTTCTATATAGCTTAGATTGAAGTGAATGGTCAACTTGGTCTTTATATATAGTTACATCAAGGTAATGAAGTTCATTATCACTAATGGTATGAGTGAAGGTCAAAAAGTGGGTAGTTGAATTAAGATAGTTAAAGAAATCCAAAAATTGTTTTTTGGTGCCCCCCCAAAAAATGCAAATATCATCTAGGTACCTTTTGTAGTGTATCAAATGTTGTACCCAGGTAGTGGAAAAGATGAACCTGTGCTCCCATCTGTATAAAACTACATTAGCATAAAAAGATGCACATGGTGCACCCATAGCTACTCCTTTTTTCTGTTTGTATACTTCACCATTAAAGAATATGAAATTGTTATCTAAGATTATTTCCATGAATTCCACCAATAGATTAATTACACTATTACTCAAGTCAGATTCGGTAGTTAGTACCTCATTAAACCATTCTAAACTGACAGAGTGTGGGATACTAGGAAATAAATCAACAATGTCAATAGTAATCAAAAGAAGTTCTGGTTGGTAAAATGAAGGATTATACTATATATAAAGACCGGTGGGGAGAGGTAAAATATATGGAGGAGGAAGATGAATGTAGCAATTGGTATAGCTAAACTGGAGAAATGGTGTAAGTTTAAAGATCAGCAGATGCAGTTAATGTACAACCAGCACCTCACATCTTTGAGTTTATGCAAATATGGCAGAAAAAAAACAACAGTTTATACTAGAGATGTGGGGGTCAAGCAGGTATCATACACATATTGTGGGCATGTAAAACTGCTCAAAAGAGATGTCAGTACATAGCAGAGCTGCCGGAAAGTATAGATACTCACTGCATTCAGAGTTTTGGTTATTTGACATTCATCAAGAAAGTAACAAAGGATGAGGAAAAACTATGAGGAAGGGTGGGGTGGGCACTTGCTGGTATCATCAAGCTGATTTGGGCAAAGGGCAGAAAGCCAATCATGGGAGTAAGAATACAGGAATTGATGGTCTTGTCTTTTTGTAAGTGGGAAGAATTCTCCTCTCATTTAAGGACAGGTATAGCCAAAAGAATATCTCTGGGGTGGCACATGGATCTTTTTTTTATTATCCTGAATTGCTCAGGGTTCATAGTGTTTGTGAAGTTAAAATTAATAGAAATATTCAGTTTAAAACAAACACAAGCCTATGGTAGCCCAAGTTCAGATGACTTATGAAGCTAGCATTTGAAGATGGGTATGCCCATACCAGGGAGGTGAAGCCTGCTGAAGAATTCACCAATCCCCTTGAAAGAGGGTTTGGAGTGTAAATAATGAAGCCTGGGGGTTGGCTGATGTATGATATCCTTCATAGTGGGTATGTAGCTATGTGCATTCACATCAGAAGACCCCATACAAGGGGAGGGTCAGGGCCATCATAAATGTCCTCATAGCTGGGATGTTGGTGAGGACACAAGCAAACCTCATGACTACCCAAGTGATGTCCCCCTCTAGATGGCTCTCATGTCACTGTGATTAAGGAGAACTTCCCAGCATATCAAGTCCATTTGGAAAAGCTTAGTGATTAAAAAGCATGGGCAAAGAACACTTAAGAAATATGTCAGTTCAGATTCAGCAACAGTTATTTTACAGAACTATAACGTCACCATGGAAACATGATGGACAATAGTCATAAATAATGCAATGTGTAAACATCAAACAACAACTTAAAAACTAATTCCTCCCCTACTTAAACTCACCACTAACTAATAGATACATGTCATGTCTTTATTTCTCACACTTATGCTCCTTTCATTAAAAACTATTAAAGCTATCCCCAGACTGGCTCCATGGCACAGAATGATTTTATTTAGTTTATTTTGCTTTTGTTTACCAGTTTGTCTGACTGGGTTTAGTAAAAGACATTCAGTAATATACATGAACAGACATTCAGTAATATACATGAACAGACATTAAGTAATGTACATGAACAGACATTCAGTAATGTACATGAACAGACATTCAGTAATATACATGAACAGACATTAAGTAATGTACATGAACAGACATTAAGTAATGTACATGAACAGACATTAAGTAATGTACATGAACAGACATTAAGTAATGTACATGAACAGACATTCAGTAATGTACATGAACAGACATTCAGTAATGTACATGAACAGACATTCAGTAATGTACATGAACAGACATTAAGTAATGTACATGAACAGACATTAAGTAATGTACATGAACAGACATTAAGTAATGTACATGAACAGACATTCAGTAATGTACATGAACAGACATTCAGTAATGTACATGAACAGACATTCAGTAATGTACATGAACAGACATTAAGTAATGTACATGAACAGACATTAAGTAATGTACATGAACAGACATTAAGTAATGTACATGAACAGACATTAAGTAATGTACATGAACAGACATTAAGTAATGTACATGAACAGTTGCATATACATTTGCGAATTAGATTACATGATAAAACCTTAACTAATTCCTAGGTGAGCAGAGCTTTAGTAGTGGCTTAAGTGCTATTGGAGCTGGTGGGGGAGGGTAAGACTGATGGCACCCTGCCCGTCCTGGCAGAGGAAATGGTGTTTAAGTCACTGGCTACATTGCACAGCTAGCAAGCAGAGGCTAGCTTGTGTCAGCGCTGCTGTATAGAATATATCAGGGAGGTAGTCTTGGTGCTAACAAGCCAGTGATGGTCATTAGAATGTAGATGAGAATATGAATAATGATGGGGGGCATTGTCAGTCCCCATGGTAAAGCAGATACTCACATCACTCACCAGGAGTAGGTTTATGGCCTAACAGAAAAACTCCATTTGCTGGCAACATCAGCTGCCAGCAAGGGCACAGCCCTTCTCCATGGCTGCCTGAATGGCAGCCTCCCTAGCTGTCTCTCATCCTTGTGTTGAGGACTCCCTCATGGCAAGGAATGAAAGGAGTCAAGACCAGTGACTCTCAGTAGGCATGGAAGGAAAAAGTATCTGAAAAAAGTTAACCTCAGACCATCCCAAACCACAAACATCTATCAAACCGCCCATTCAGCAAATGCCACAGAAAGCCTTAGACTACAATACTCACTATTAAAAATGTTAACAACAAATGTCAGTTGTTAAAAGTATAGACAACAATTAAACCAGCTGATAATACCAGCAATAACTGAATCATGGCTTGAACATGATAACTGCACATTTGCAGTCATACAGTTTCACTTCACAAATTATTATAATAACAGATTGTGACAACAGGAACAGTAATTCACATTGTTTAAAAGGAGTCTTCTATATTAGCAACCCTAGAAGAGACAGGAAGACTTGTGACTCTAACCCCAACTGATTAACAATACAAATTGTACTAGGAGAAAAAACTAAAAACTGATATTGCATTACTTTATATTCCTCACCTGGTCAGTGATTAGATTAATTACATACACAATATACATGGGAAAAAAATCAATTACATGCTTTGGAAACCTATTCTTTTCTCAAAATGTCTATGAATTTATGAACATCAGCTGAAATGAACTTTAGCCCTGAAAAAGACCATGGCCAGCATCCAGCGCAAACACGGTCTCATATATCATTACCATCCCTTATATCCCAGGGAGATACCCACAGGTCACACACAGTTCTCCTTAACACTACAAATCGATACTACTAAGCCATGTCAGATTGTTTGCATTATGCATCAAAAGTATTGACAGTGCTGCAATAATGTAGGATCACTTCTTGTATCCGTGGGACCTGATTTACTTACTCAGCTAAGGTAACACAGATTGGGATCCATTCTTCTTCACATCCATTCAACTTACACCTACTGTCTTGCACTAAAGCAACTGCAATGGTTAGAATTCCCCCAACAACGTCTACTATCACAACTACATATTACACACTCCATACTCAAGAAAAATACTTTCTGCCCCTCCCTCTCCTCCCTAGCATCCTTCTACACCACTAATCGTTCACTCCACAGCTCCAACCAACATCTCAAAAATATCTACAAACCCAATAAAAACATTGGCAAACTCTTAAACAAACACTCAGTGTCCCTGGCCTGGAACAAACTCTCCTCCAATGTAAAACTCATCGCACACTTAAACCACTTCAAAAAAGAGCTAAAACACTACCTGTTAAACTCATGATCTTGACCCTGCCAGGACCCTACTTAAATCCCTCCCCCCCATAACTTTTACTCAACAAATCTTTTTCAAGCATATGGAAGTCATATCTACTTGTTCAACACCTAATGTTCTTGTGCAGCTATAATCCATGTAAATATGTTTACTTCAATAGTTACTTGATTATAATAACAACTGTGCATAAATACTCTCTCATCTGTAATATTGTAATAATAATTGTAATAACATCTGCATATAACTATTTCTTCATTTTTTCAACATTATTTTCCACATACTTTGTACCTGATCTCTCTGCCTACGTAACTGTTTTTGTCTGATATATGTACGATTATTTTTTTTTCTCTTTCTTTGTTTCTTTATTGAATTGTTAATCTCAAATGTAAGTTCATTATTGTTTGTATTAACACTGGAGCTTTTCTTCTCACGTCTCCACTGAAAATGGGCTTCTGGCTCAGTTTGACCAACCCGATTAACAAACGTCAAATAAATAAAATAAATATTGAGAATATATTATGCCTCTACCATCAGCCCTATACAACACTATAGTACCTATCCAAGGCTCCCTATTTCCTCTGAAATGCAGGTAGCCAAAAGAAAATCACTGTCCATGATTACCTCCAGAAATAAGAGTACAATTCATGCAGACAGACCAGGCTAGGCACATTTGGAAAGTTGAACCAAACAATGAGGGCATTCCCTCTCCTTCCTACAACTTAAAATATCCATATAATAAATGCTATCATAGCAAAAACCACATTTGTCAGGAGCCAACGAAGGGCACAGTTAGTAAAACCCAAGTTCATAGGTTCATAGGTGTACTAGGCTAATGGCCCTGGGGCCTTTACAAGCCTAGCCCATAGGATTACCCTGGCATTGTGCCACCCAACCTTAGTTTCCAGTGCCTCTGTCGAGTAGAGCCACTGGAGTGATCCCTAGGGTGAATTTTCTATTTCCCATCCACTCATTAAGGTTTCTCTTGAAGAGGGCCTGTGAGGTGCTCTGTTTGCATGTATGGGAAGTCTGTTCCATAGCATGGGCAATCTCTGGGTTATGAACCTGTCCCTCCAGCACATTCTGTTGATTGTGGTAATGAGGTTGAGGTCTCTGGAGTATGTGGTGCAGAGGGATTGGGATTTCTTTAGATGTAGCATTTCTAACAGAGCTGGGTCAGACATGGCTTTGTAAGTCAAGCAGAGATCGCCTCTAAGCAGGCAATATGAGACAGAGAATAGTTGGAGTTTTTTGAGTCTGTCCATATAGGACAAGTGTTTAAGTCTTAGGATCCTCTTTGTGAGGTAATTTTGTGGCCTCTCCAGTTGTTGTAGGTGTCTAGTGAGGTACATGCCAAATGGGGCATTGTACTCGATGACTGGCCTAATTAGGGAAGAGTAGAGGAGACAATGGCCTCTTTCTTCCTGGATGCAAAACCCTTAGTAATAAGGTGTTCCACATAGAAGGACTTTCTGACCACAGTGGCAGTGTGGTGGTCAAAAGAGAGGTTAATGTCAACCTGTGTTCCCAGATCTCTTATAAAACCTTCTGTGTTCAGTGGACTACCATCAATGTGGTAATTCATGGGAACCAGTTTTTTTTCAAAGGGGATGATGACACATTTTTTGGCATTGAGCTTAAGGCCATGGCTCTGACACCAGTCGTTGGTCACAGTGATGTCATTCTTTAGGATGTCAACATCACTTGAGGAGTTAATAATAGCTCCCAACTTGCAATCGTCTGCGACTGGCAACCCCTCAAAAGTCTAACCAGCATTCTGAGTAACAATAATTATGCAATAAAATGACTTGTACTATACTTCCAGACAAAGGCAAAGACCTTATCCCATCCACACTCTGCCGTACGCACAACACATTTCAAAATCAATATCATCCACAAGCCAGAGCATACAAGTTCAAGTAAGACTCCCACCCTTCAATTTCGAGACTATAACAATCAAGAAAATCTGTAATTTTTCAAGAAAAGTAAAGACATACAAATGTTTTAGCACACAGACCCTACATATGCAATCCGTAATTATGGCATGTTCTAGTATAGCCAAAGTCCTTACATATATTTACGCTCTTACTTTAACCACAAGTATATTTCCCCTACAACTGTAAACATGTATTCATAGCTCACATTCTAAATGCAGGATCACTCTCCAATCCAATCAAAATTATGTCATTTACTAATATCTGCTCTGTAGCAAAGATCATGGAAAAAGCTGATATACCAACAGCTGCTGGACAATATAAGTAAATGTGATGTCCTTGCTTGTGAGCATCACAGCTTTAGGTCAGGCTACAGCAGACTCACATCAATCTATTTAATACTAACTACATATCAGATACCATGGGTAAGGCACAATTAACAGATGCTGTACCCCTACATTTTAAACAAACATTCAGAGGTGGTTACTGAATGTGCTATCAATGAATGGTTGTGTTGATGGAGCTATCAGATTGCTTATCTCCTAATTTAAGAAATGATTATTCAGAGTCACTGATGTTAATCAGACATCAGACTGCAGCATGTCTGAAGTTACCTCATGCCTCTGTCTTAGGACCACTGCTGTTTTTGTTGTTCATTAGTAAATTAAAATGTACCATGCATGCAGATGACAGTGTCCTTTTCAGTTCAAATAATTCACTGAAGGAGTTACAAGACACTTAAAATCCGATTTCAAACTACTAAGGATGTCCATTTCAGTTCAAATAATTCACTGAAGGAGTTACAAGACACTTAAAATCCGATTTCAAACTACTAAGAAGGAGCTGACTACT
This sequence comes from Protopterus annectens, assembly GCF_019279795.1. Classification (NCBI taxonomy): domain Eukaryota; kingdom Metazoa; phylum Chordata; order Ceratodontiformes; family Protopteridae; genus Protopterus; species Protopterus annectens. The sequence goes on from NC_056743.1 coordinate 1,515,618,092, forward strand.
AGACAAAAACTAATGATGAGCTACAGCCAGACTGCCTTGGTGCTCTTTGGTACCTCCTAAAAGTTGTCCTCCTGCCCACGTGTTCTAATTATAGAGCGGCAAGGCACTCCTGTCTCTCAAATAAATACCATAAATACCTTGGGCTATTATTTGACCAGACACTATCATTTACCTCCCCCATAAGGAATATGGGTAGTAATAGAGTAGTAATCCCCTTTGGAAAAAGCAGAGTACCCGCAAACTGCAACATAGGAGGTAAGCCACTGAAATCTGAAGAAGAAATAAGGGATCTAGGGACCCAAGTAGATAGTCAGCTTTCCTTTGATAACCATGTTGCCAAAGTGGTTAGAAAATCCCTCTATGTGACCCATCTGATCACAAAAGGGTTCGTATCAAGATCTAAGGATGTAATGGTGCCCCTCTACTCTTCCCTCATCAGACTCATTATTGAGTACAATGCACCAATTGGAATGTACCTGGCTAGACATCTCCAGCAGCTAGAGAGACCACAGAGGTACCTAACCAAGAGGATTACTGGCCTCAAACAGTTGTCCTATGCAGCATGATTGAAAAAGCTAAGACTGTTCTCTGTTGCATACCGCTTTCTCAGAGGCGATCTCTGTCTAACGTACAGAGCCATGTCCAACCCAGAATTGTTGAACATGCTCCAACTTAGCAAAAACAAATCTACTCGAGCTACATGCTCTAGGGATATAAACCTCAACACAACAATGAATAGAACATGCTGGAGGGATAGATTCCCTTCGCAGAGACTTCCCTTACTATGGAACAGGGTCCTGATCTACATAAGACAGAGCCCCTCACTATCACTCTTCAAGAGGAACCTTGATGAGTGGATGGGTAACAGAAAGTTCACACCGGGGATCACACCAACAGCACTATTAGATAGGGGCCAAGGGTACTAGCTGCTAGTACAAGGGTCTAGGGAATTACTAAATGGACGGTGAATACCGCACAACGTGGCTGGGCTAATATATGCCTTCGGGCAGATAGTCCAGTACCAACCTATGAACCTATGAACCTATACTGCTAATCATGGTCTGACGCTACTAAGGGTGGCATATACGTTTGCCAAACCATTTGCCATAGAAGCCAAAGGGAAACAGGCACCAACATGTTAATGCCAGGAATATAATACTGTCTCCCAGTTACATCATTAAACACAACATAAAATGGTAGGAACCTACAAGCAACTCTAAATAAAATGTGCCATTATCTCCTTTTTAAGGAAACAAGGAACATCACCAGAAATCCTTCCATAAAGTTAACTTGCTACCTGTCACAAGCATGAGCCACTCCGCTGTTCAGTTCTCCCTCTTAAAAGATATTGTACATTGGTTATTGTGATCATGAGATCTCTGTCATACTCCTGTTGTACAGTAAAATCAATGCACTGTACCTCCTCCCTACTCAGAGCAGCCTTTAACTCCATACTTAGATAGAGCCTTATTAACAAGTGCCCAAGTGTCATGCAATAACCTATCACAGGAAGTAAAAAGTAATAAGGCCTTGCCTTCCTTCAGAGCTAAACTCAAGCGGTATTTAAAAGAGAGAAAGATAACTGTACAACATACTGATAAATGGACTACTTCTCTATTAGCAGCTGAACCTTAAACGCTGCCCTGCTGCTACATACTTTGTACAGTATAGCTGCTTATTCAGATGCACCGACATGAACTAAGTATAAAGGACAAGTCCAGCACAGGGACAAAAATAGTAGGATATATTACATGAAACTTGTAACATTTACTGTAACTTTTAACAAAACCTTCCTTATTAAAATTAATTTTCTCACTGAATATGAAACTGCTATGCATACTGTAAATCTTAAAATGTCCTCATTGTAATTAAGTTACTCAGTTTATTCCAGGTTGTTTTCACTGGATTTAATTCTCATTGTCTCTGATTCAGATCACAGCTGGAAAGAGTCCTTGGACCATCCCTCTTACCTGTTTAACAAAGACAATTAATTGATAAATAAACCCACAATACAAAAGGCAGAGATATAGAAGAGAGGACAGAAGCATAGTTCATCGTTCTGACTGTGGGTGTGCAAATATGCTTATTGTGTCTTCTCTCTTCTGAAATTGTTTAGTGCTTTGAGACTACATTACTGTCATGTAAATGTAAATGTTGCAGGTGTGCCAATCATAGCTTTCAACATCTTGTCATGTCTGACAGTCTCAACCTTTAACAACTTCTTTCACTGAGAGTTACGTTAATGATGACACAATAGAATTTGACATTTTTTGGGGAAAAGAACCTGGATCGTCCTACAGTAGTAGACTGAGTTTGCTTAATCTCCAGTCAGTTAATTAAGGTTAATGGGGGGAGCGTATAATATCAGCATATAAATGTTCACATAGCCTTTTATTGCCTTACAGATTGAATGCTATGACAGGTGTTATTTTTGATGGTCATAACATGAGCACATGAAAAATAATCTGTTTATGGAGACTGATAAATATAATGCAGAACCATAGCTAGGTTATCCAACATTCTGTGCAGTTCCCCAATCTGGTGCCCACTACAAAACTCTATGTTAAAGAGTAAAAAAAAACTGTAGCTTCATATTATTAAAATATTTGACACAAAGTGATTCAGTGCTTCAGCCATGACTGCAAACACAGGATCAACATTCTGTATCTGCGATCATGGCTGAAATGTTGAAGCACTTCATGTGTCGTACTGCAGCACTGACTTTTGCCAGTCGCAGCCCCTAACATCTTGTGCCCAGGGCAGTTATCCCCTTTGCAATGCCCAAGCTACTGTATGTCTCTGATATAATATAATATATGAGAGAAACTACTTTACTGTTAGAGTGGTTAGACCCTTGAAGCATCTTCCCATGGATATAAGGAGTTCTAAGATTTTAACTTAGCTTAAAAGTCACTTAAACTCTTTATTTGGTGATAAAAGTCTTTATAAAAAGAATGGACTGCAGTAAGGCTCATCATGACATTTTATAAGCTCTGGGTCTCTAAAACAACATTGTAACATTGTTACTTAATTGTGTAAGGAATTTACAGTGTATTTTGAAGTCATCATGATGATTTCTTTCTTAAGATTGTGAGACCTCTCTGCAGTACTGTTATGCTCTGCTGCACCTTGTTACTAAAAACATTGTGTGCCTGATGTTAGATTATTTAAACTGACACACTGGCAAATTCCATTGGTTGTTTATTTATCTATTCTTTTGTTGTTATTGTGGTGCTGTAACTAAGATCTACAGTGGTGACCTCAGCTCAACTGATAGAGCAGTTTTCTGCATTGAGTTGCACAGTATGTATGTATGAAAAGATTAATCAAGTTCTTTTCCCTCTCCAATACTTCATATATAGCTAAAGAAAGGCAGAGAGAGCAAGAGAGAAAGAGACAGAGAGAGAGAGAGAGATGGGACAGCATATATGAGCAGAATGTGATTTAAAAATCTAATCTGACACAGTAGTTTTGCCCAAAAAATGACCCCCAAATTCCTGTATTTTTTTGTCAATCTTTGTTACATAAATAATTACCTTTTTTTCTCTCTGACTGTTTTCTGCTGGTTAGATGTATAAATTTAAGCCTTTACCATGAGTAACAGGGAAGGAAAACATCCAATTAAAAAAGAAGAAAGGAGCTGCAAGCCGATAGTTCAGATACAACGCTTTCTGACATTTAGAAGGATTATCTGTGCTGCACATAATTTTCTATCACTAAAGTTAATTTTGACATGACAATAATAATGTTGCCCTTTCACTGATATAAAACATTCTAGGAATTTTTCGAATGTATTTAGCATCAGTGAATAATGCTTTCTCAAAAATGTAATTATTTTGCTTAGGATTTATTTTCTAGTAAATGATACCTACGTTCAATTTTATAAGAATATGAAACTGCTGAGTGTTAGAACTATATACAAAATAGAATTGCACAAAGAGAAATATCCACCAAGAAAGCAAACTTGTATTGACATTAAAACTTTGTCACACACAAAAAATGCTGTCACTATTCATCTTTAAACCTTCATTATCAGGACAGACTGCAGCCCTCTCTCTGAACTCCCTCTCTTATAGACATGTGGAAATCTGTGTCTGACCTTTCAAGCAGTGAAAGTTTCAACCCTCTTTAACCTACTACTGCTTCACAGAACAAAGGGTACCTTAAATACCTTATAAAATTAACTAAACCTTTATGAGCAAGTAAATAAGACACACTGGCATGATAGATTCATAACCACTACATATTAAGTAGAGTTGCAACTTTGCCACATTCAAAGTAAACCTCAATAATTGGAAGAATAGCTTTAAATTCTCCCAATTTATCTTGTTTTACCCTCTTTGCACTAGAAGGAACTTTTGAATATGGGTTTTGACTAGGCATGTAATAGTCTGCAGACTGATTGCCAACTGCTTGCATATGAACTTCTTGATCTAATATGCCTATGCATGTTTTTTTTAGTTTTAAAAAGAGCATTCATAGAAACTTGGTTTTCACTAGATTCAGATACAAGATTGCATCACCATATTTGTAACTGCAAACTATGGATTATTAAAATATATATACCATATCAAGAATTATATCACTGTTCTTGCCTTTGGGCATACTGGTGGACTGAGCTGCAGTAAAACTGGGGCCAGTCTATTCCTACAGCCCCTTTCCCAGGCAGGAGGACATGATTGCCATGACATCTGAATACCACTTCTGTCTGTTTATATGAATGTTATTTCTTAGCATCTCAAACTCATTTGTCCAGATTGTAAGGCTCGTCATACTGACTACAACATACTTAACCACAGCCTTTATTTTTCCACCCTTGCTTAGAGTTTACAGTTGAATTCTACTGCTTTGGCAAGTGTTAATAATTTTGAGATAATTTCTTATCTATATAGCAGTCTTCCTACTTCAAGAATACCATCAGATGATCACCTCTGTGTGCGTATGGCCATCTATCTGTTGATCTCTGTATATACAAGACCAGTGGGGAGCCGGCTGTCATCAGGCATGGAGGGAAAAAGTGTCTGAAAAAAGTTAACCTCAGACCATCCCAAACCACAAACATCTATCAAACCACCCATTCAGCATAACCCATGAAAAGCCTTATAACGCCGGTCATCTTTTGGACTGTCAGTGGTGGTATATCTCCCCGTAGTACTTATACTCCTGAGCAAATTCTTTATTACCCAGTCATTCCAGAATGGAAGCAGTGGTATTGCTTTTAGTATAGGTCCTCTAACTACTAAACAATGCTCAGCATCATCTTAAGACTTGTCATATATAACCACAGGTCTAAGCTGCATGAATGCCTGTGCTTTCCTCTGCACCTCTTGTTTTTACTTAATTCTTTAAACTACTGTGAAACATACCTTTCAACCCCTTTGCACAAGAATTATACATAGAGCAAAAAACAATGGTGAAACAAAGGTCCAAAATCAGGGACAGGTTTTAAATACTGTTCTTGTAAACTTAGGAAGTTGCTAGAGTAAGAGATTTTCACTTAGCATACATTTTTTGAAGAATATAAAGTCTGAAATTCAAATATATGTCATTATTTACTGACTTTAATCCTCACTGATTTACCAAAAAACACAATTGTTACGAGGAACACATCTAAATATGAAGGAAAATCTGTTTATACTGTAAAATCCTGAACATTTGAGAGGTATGTTATTACTGCAGTTAACTGATGTTCAAAAAGCCTCAATTTTTGTGCACTGCATTATCAATTTTCTGTCTCTAAAACTCAGACAATAAATGCTGAAAACCAATTGCTCTAGAATTATGGGGTACTGTGTGGGATACCTGTTAGTTTGTTTGTTTGTGTCTTTCGGCTTTTCCCGGTTAGGGGTCGCCACAGCAGAGCTCCGGTCCGCTAATGATTGGTAGTTGATTTTTACGTGCTGGGTTACCAGCCCTGATGCACAACCTAACGAAGGTACGCCCATTCATGCATGTCTCCACGCAGAAGACGCTCTAGCTGAGAGTCGAACCGGACAGCGTCTTACTGTTAGGTGACAACGCAACCGCAGCACCAATTTGTTTAAATTTGGGTCATCATACTGGTTAGCTTGACCTAAAGCCTTTATCTAGCTAACTCTCCTGTTAATGTTTTCCCTTTCACTAAGTATGTCAATGCAATTATTGTTAAGTGTTAATGTTAACAATAATAGCTTGTTATTATTATTTATAATTATAATTATCACTTTACTGCATAGAACTCTGCAATTACACTCTGATACTGGAGGAAAGACAGGCCTGTTAAGCAACTTTCTAATGTCAGGAAGCTATAACAAGCTTTTGGTGAGCTCATTTCACTGCTGTTACCTCTGGGGTCCTATTAGGGCATTAACAGATGTCAGCATCCACCAATGAATGGTGGTGGGAGGTTATTAAATACCTCATTCAGACTTTTTCTCACTGCTCTTCTCTGTTGGCCTCTGTTGGCCTCACTTCTGTCTTGCAGCGGTAAGTGTGACACAGCTTTCAAAGCTGAAAATTACTTATCACTGCTACAGTGTTTTTCTCCAATTTATGTAGTGCATGGCAGCAGATAACTCCATGCACATCAAAGAATTATGATTGGGTCTGTCCAGTACAATCCCAGGTTGTTATGTGTCCTCAACGTCAATGTCAGGATTTAGCTCTCAATCTTTGCTCTTAAGGTGAATTTTTTAATATCCATGTCCGAAACACATAACAACCTGGGCATGATAGGATACCAGATTTTAGCCCTCTATAGAATCATTGTTGCTGTTGTTTATGTTTTAGCCTGAGTTAATTCCAGCCATCATGACATCTCTTCCTAAAATTTAATTAATGCTGGTTTCATCATTGTTCTGGTTGTCTGCAGAATTTAGCTAAACTAAAAGGGGAAAGAAAACGTGCCTCACCAAAGCACCTGACCAGAGCTCAGATTAGTTGCTACACCAATAAGAAGGTTGGAGGTTTTCTCCTTTCTCTGACTTGGTTCTTCCTGTACATGTCTTTCCTGCCGTTTCCCCTCTTCTTGTTGTATGAGTCTATCTCCTGAACCATTCATGGTTTCCAGTTTCAGTTGCTTCATCAGTCATCCATGTTTTACTGCTTATAAATGTTTTTCAGTCATCACTATCTCTTGCCTTCGACATCACATTTGAGTTTGTTTCTTCTTCCTCTGTCACTTGATCCCTGCAGTTTATGCCAGAGCAAACTCCTAGTCATTGTTTAAAAATCAATTACTTTAACAGATTCCTCAGCTACTCTAAAGCACCCCTTCAGTCTTTAAAAAACATCTCTACTTCTTCCTGAAATTCATCTTCTTTGTTGTCCACCTCTATTCCCTCCATCTTCCTTTCATAGGTCAGCCTTGGCATGCTCTGTGCAGGAAGAATAGGGGAATTTACTTAATGTTTTCTATTAATTTGACCTATCTTAGGTATATGTACAGGTGGTCAAGATTAGATTTTCTAGTATCAAGTGCTCAAATTGAAAAATGCTAAGGAAAAGAATGAGAAATCATTGCCAGCACTCATTTTTGGGAAGATTCCTCTCTTTTTTGTGTTTGTTTGTCAATGAAGTTGGTATATATAAGTTTTGTGGGGGTGTGGGGTAATTGTCCCACAGATGGGTATGCTGAAGAGTTGCCCCCTGCAAAAATGCTTATGGATGGAGTTTTCTCCTTGTTGGTATTTTGGGCATTTATGTTCAATGATGTAGTTCCTCTTCCTCTCATCAGTCAGGATTTATAGCGGATCCCTCATTGTAAAAGTGTGGAATCTGAGCATTTGCAAAAAAAAGTGGATGATCTACACATTAATTTTGTCCTAGGTTTACTTCAGCATGATTTAACTAGAAAGTGGTAAAGCCCAAAAGTATTTGAGAAAAATGGGAAACCTCAGAATGTTCTTGTTTTTTTTTTGTATGGGACTAACAAATAACAGGATATTTGCTTAGCTCTTCTGCACTTACTTTGGTTTTGCTTACTAAGGTCTGCATTAACAGGCAGCGCATTTGAGTATCAAAAAAGTGATTATTTCCTAATATCAAGGTCCTAAAGAGACTGAGATTGAGGTTGGCACCAACGTGGAGATACACCCTTTTGTTGATGAGGTATTAAGATTAAAGAGTTTGAATGTATCCTCTGTCAAACAAACAAACAAAAGAACACAATGAGATTTTTTTCCTCCCTTTGCCTCTACTCAGCTGACCACCAGTTGGCAGCAACTCCTGTCTTTGTTTATCAGGTCTACAGGACCCACCATAGCCTCCCATGGGCTCAACTCATGTCCAGAGTGAGTAGAGAGATTAAGGACGCTGGGGATAGGGAGTGCGCCCTAAACCTCACCATTCCACAGCAGGCTTGGGAGTTTCACAATGGCTGCCTTTGGAAGCTGCATGCTCACTTTTTCACCTGAGCAAACTTACAAACAGGTGATAAACTGCTTTCAAAGCAGAGTTTGGTAACCTAGACAGCCTCCCCACCCCCAGGATAGGTGAGCCAGTATGGGCAGCTCACTCCTATCTGCCCCCACTCAGTCCCTCTCACACCTCCATCGCTCATAAACATAGATCATCTGGGGTACAAGTAAAGGCTTTATTCTTCTGCACCATGGGGCCAAATAAGAATGAGACTTGATCAGGAATACAAAGTGATAGCAGAAAAATATTTACTAACTTGCTTAGCACAAAGGATTTGTACTACACACTAAATTATAAAAAAATGAAAAAAGTATAATGCTGTAAAATATTTCAGTGATAAAAACATACCAATTTACTGACAGGGTGATTTAAGTTCTGCTGACAAAAGACTGTACTTAGTAAAGATTGTTATTCATTTAAAAAGTGGGTGTGTTAAGTTCTGCTGACAAAAGACTGTACTTAGTAAAAATTGTTATTCATTTAAAAAGTGTGTGTGTGTGTGTGTGTGTGTGTGTGTGTGTGTGTGTGTGTGTGTGTGTGTGTGTGTGTGTGTGTGTGTGTGTATATATATATATATATATATATATATATATATATATATATATATATATGGGTTCCTTACAGATGATTGAAATTCCAAAAGGCCGACTTTCATATGGCTGAGACCATATGATCGACGTTTGGAATTTCAAACTTTCTGAACAGACAGCTCCTTAAAGCATGGAATGGGAAGATTTCCTTTGTCCACACTGTAATGCGATCTCAGAGTTGGTATATTTAAAAAGCAGGGGGTGCAGGGGGGCTTGCCCCCCCCCGCTAACAATGTGTTGGTAGTTTTTTTGTGTGCTGTTCCTGTTTGTAACAGGTGTTCAAAATGCCAAAAGTCGATCATATGGTCTCGGCCATATGAAAGTCGGCCTTTTGGAATTTCGATCATCTGTAGGGGACCCATATATATATATATATATATATATATATATATATATATATATATATATATATACGTGTGTGTGATGCTCCTGCATTGGCCCATTAATCAAGGAACCTCAATCCTCACTACTAGCACCAGTGAGGGGCGTCCACATTGGGAAGGATAACAAATACACACACAATAAAGTGTAATTTCTCTTAACAGCACACAGATATCACAGTCAGTCTGGGGCTGGTTTCTCCCTTTCTCTCCAGATCCACAGTAAGACTCCCCACTGGCACGGCTATAGGGTTAAGATCTCAGCCGAGTGGTCAAGCCAAAACCTCCAGCACCCTATCTGTCCAACTTGTGTCCCTGCCCAAGTAGCTGACATACACATATCTGTGACCTCATCTGAGCCTGCTGCTTTCCCTGCCTTCATTTTCCTTTGTGCTCTTCTTACTTCTTCTGTGGTGGGCTTCTCTTCTTCCCTCTTCGTAGGCTGTGTCTGAGGCAGTACAGCTTCTGTGGGATTTTCTTCATTCAGAAGCTGCTGGAAGTACTCCTTCCATCTGCCTTCATGTCCTGTGGAACAGTGAGCAGGTTGTTACTGGCACCCTTATGAACGGTGTCTGACTATCTTCTTTATCTTTCAGTCTTTTCCTTGTAACCTAATATAGTTTCATTGTACCACATGCTTAGTCACTTTCCAGAAGCTGGTAGAGTGCCTCTCATGCCCCTTTTCTATTATTGCAACTACTTTCTTATCATTTTTGTTAGCCAGCCAGTATTCCTTCCTAGCCTGGTCCCTCTTTTCTGTCTCCTACTTTTTCCTGCATTCCTTTTTTTCTTTTGATAACTTACTGTACTTCTGCATTCCACTGCCTTATGTACCTTATTTCCATGCATGGCTCGGCTGCATATCTGTTGTGTAGCCCTTACACATGCTGTTTTGAGGTGCTGCCATTCTTCTTCAGCTCCACCTATTTCCTCCTCTTCTTAGGGTGCTAGAGTAATGATTAATTCCTTGAGCTGTTGTACTTTCTCTCCAGTCAACTTCCAGGTCTTCTTCCTGGTCTCTGTTGACCTTAGAGCCTTCTCTGACCACTGCTTGCAGCTGATTTTGGCAACAAGTGTTTTATGTTGTGGACTAACTGTTTCAATTGGGATAACTTTGCAATAACTGATTCTACTCCAATGCCCTTTCCTCACTAGGAGAAAGTCTAACTGAGTGCATGTTGGCCAGTCTTGTATATGATCTTGTGGCTGTCTCTCTTGCTGAACAATGTGTTGGCTACCATCACACCATTTGCCAGACGGAAGTCTACAATGGTCTCTCCTTTCTTCCTGTTGCCCCAGCCATGAGGACCCAGGCAGTCCTCATATCCTGTTTTGTCTGTCCCAATATGTCCATTCAGGTCATCCATTATCAATACCAATTCATGTTGCCCTGCTTTATCTAGTAGGTCCTGCAACTGCTGTCTGAATATATTCTTCTCTTCATTATAAAAATGTTTTACTTATTTATTTTACATCTGTTTTCCAGGCTAGTCTAGCTGGATATATGTCCATTTTCAGTAGAGGCCCAGGGAGAAAAGCTCCATAGCAGCTGGATACAACTAATATACATAAGTAACTATAGACATAAGGGGATACTACTCAACAATTGGTTATACATGATAATAAAAAAACCCTACGAGTTAGGCTTATTTACATTACATAACAAAAGAAACAGCAGTGAGGGAAGGGCATATAACTAGGTATATACAATAATAGGTACAAGACAAAATAGACACTTTTGACAACAGAGTTTAAGGCAGAAAACTTAGTAAATAAAAAAAAGGTTAGTTGTGACAAAAAGAGTTTCAGCCAGGATTAGTGCATGTGCACAGCCATTGTAAATTAAGGAAGGTTTTCAGATGCTTTTTGAACAGAGGAGTAGATGAAAGGGATATAAGATTACTTGGACGTTTATTCCAAAGGATTCCAATAGTGTTAGTAAATAGAGAATCACCTGATTTGTTATTGGATTTTAGGGTTGCAGCTAGTAATTTATTGACTGAGTGTAGGGTACTCATATTTTTATAGGGGTTGATCAAGTTACAGAGAATGGGGGTATTTGTAGGATGATGCAAGATTTTGTGGGTGATGGTTAGTTGTTGAAAAAGAAGCAGGTTTTGCAATTCCAACCATCCTAGTTTACGTAGATTTTGACAATGGTGAGTACGGAAGGAGGACCCAGTGACAAATCTGGCAATGTTATTGTAAGAAGTGGCCAGCTTATTTTGATTATTTTTAGATAGATTTGTAAAAATTGGGGAGGCATACGGAAGTGTGGAAATTAGGTGAGTTTGGGCCTGGCTATAGGTGTTAGGAATGGTTTTAGCCTATAGAGGAATCCCAGTTTTCTATTCACTGATTTAATGGTTGAGTTTATGTGTGAGTCAAAGTTGAGGTTATGGTCAATTGTTACGCCTAAGAGTTTAGTAGTTGAGTCTGATGCAATTACAGTGTCATTATTTGATGTAATTGTGAAATCAATAGAGGGAGACTTCTGGGAAGGGGTAAACAGTAGAAGTTTGTTTTTTTTTTTGGGTTAAGGAGGAGACAGCGTTTGGAGAACCAGTTTTCAACTAAGGTAAACACTTTTTGGGTGTTAGACTGAAGTTCAGCAGAAGATGCTGCGGTGCAGATTAGGGTTGAGTCGTCGGCATATTGAATACAGGTGGTTTGAGGTAGGGATGTTTTCAGGTCATTGATAAAAATAGAAAAGAGGAGGGGCCCCAAAATAGAGCCTTGTGGGACTCCCTGTGAGATAGGGAGTAGAGTGGATAGGCTGTTGTCCCAGAGGACTGCCTGTTGTCTATTTCTAAGATAGGATTCAAACCATTTGACTGCCTGAGTGTCAGCTGAAAGTGAAGTAAGTATATCTATCATTAAGTGATGATTCACCATGTCAAAGGCTTTGGAGAGGTCTAGAAAGAGGGCAGAGGTGAGTAGGTTGTTGTTTCGATTTTTATTAATTGAGTCAGAAAAGGATAGTAGTGCAGTAGTAGTACTATGAAAAGGCCTAAAACCATGCTGGCAGTTGGCTAAAAGATTATTTTGGAGGAGATGATCGAGAAGTTGCCGGTGAATGCATCTCTCCATGATTTTAGCTAAAGGAGAAAGTAGAGCTATGGGACGGAAATTAGAGAGTTCAGTTGAGCTTCCTCCCTTATGTAGAGGTATAATATATGAGACCTTCCAAAGAGATGGTATAGTGCATTCTGTGATGGTCTTATTAATTAAGATAGATATAGGGTAAGCAAGTACTCCAGCTGCCATTTGCAGAAATTCAGCTGGAAGGAGGTCAGCTGAGGGGGTACATGGTTTTAGTTTTTGAAGCTGGGTATGGATGAGAGAGGTTGGAACAGGCTGTAGTTGGAGGGGAGGAGGTAGAATGGTTTGTGAGAGTGTGTTGGAGATGCTGGCTGGTGATAAGGTACATGCTAATGATTGGACTGAGTCCACAAAAAATTTATTAAAGGAATTGGCAATTTGGCAGGGAGAATTGTGAGTCAAATTAGCTGGGGTTGGAGTTTTGGACTGGCCTGGGTGGAGTAGGCTATTTATATGTGACCAACATTTTGAGGGTTTTTATGTTGGGCATGTTGGAGCTTATGGTAGTGGTTCTTTGTATCTTGGACTACTGATTTTTTTGTAGCATTTCTCAACTGTCTAAAGAATTCATGATCAGTTGGGTTTTTAGTATTTCTTCATTTAGACTAAATTCGATTTCTTTGAAGGATTTTTTGTCTTGTCTCCTTAGTGAACCAAGGTGCAGGTTTGCTCTTAGTTCTGACTGTCCGAGAGGGGGCATGGTGTTCTAGGATTTGTAGAAATGTATTATTAAAGTAAGAGACTGCTTTGTCAAGTGGTAGGTATTTAAGGGGTGACCAATTGTAAGCTTTAAGTTTGGCTTGAAAGCTAGCTTGGTTGAGGTGTTTTTTGTTACGAATAATTCTATAGATTGTGTGGTTAGGTAAGAAGGTTTTTTGTCTGGTAATGAAGATAAGAGAATGGTCACTAATATCATCAGGAAGTATACTTGATTTATAGGAAAGGGGATTACTGTTAACTAGAATCCAGTCTAAGGTGGTTTGTTTGTTGCTAGGTTTATGAGTTCTGGTAGGGGAGGTAACGGTTTGATTGAAGCCATATAGGTTTATATGAGTGTTAGACTGGGAAGAGTTACAGCAGTTCCAGTCAATGTTAAAGTCACCAAGGAGTATGGTTTCTTGTGGAAAGGATGTGGAGAGCCAATTAAGGACAGTTTCAAGAGTGTTAATGTTGTTGCCTGGAGGGATATGGGAGCAGATTATATATAATGATTTATTAGCATTTATTTGTAGTTTAGAGATTAGGATTTCAATGCTATTGGGTGAGGGAGGTTAGGTATTTAGTGGTGTAACCTGTAAATGAGATTTATATAATATTGCTACACCACCACCCTTTTTATTTAGGCGATCTGATCTCAGGATGTTATAACCTGGTGGGATTATATCATTATCCTTAGTAACTGGTTTGAGCCTTGTTTCTGTAAGACATAGGATGTCAAAGGAATGTACGTGTAGAAGGGCATGACATTGGGTTATTTTATTATTTAGGCTACGGATATTAAGGTGGCCTATGAGGAGAGAATTGTCAGAGATATTGGAGATGCGAGAAGTGATGGGATGGTCAGAACGTAGTGTGTGGATATATAATATAGGTTAATCTGTGGAATTTAGGAAGGAGGTAGGATGATGAGGGTGTTATGTTCAAGTGTGTTTCTATGGCTAGAGGAGAAATTAAAATTGTGTGTTTTAAGGGGGGCTGAAAATTAGAGAGGCTATGATGCTCATAGCAAGTAGGAATATGGCCAGAGGTCAGGACCGAACCTTGTACCTTGTGCATGCACAGGTACAAGGTTCAGTTCTGACTTCTGGTCAATGCCTGATGTCTATGACATCCTATAAATGCTATTCAAATAACGTATGTGTGCTTCCTTGTATAAATCAAACTGTTATTATTATGCTGGTCCTCAGTTTGGTGGGCACAGAAATCTTGCTTCTACTGCATGTTTTCCCTGATTGTCATCTTGTAGACTAGGCCTCCCTCCCCCAGGATGGATGACTTTGTGCCAGCGACTCACTCTCACCCTTCCCAGTTGGCTCGTCTAGCAACCCAGCCACTAACCAATCTTGGAACATCAGAGTCACAGTCAGAGTTTCACCCCTCTGCACCACAGAGTGGCCAGTTTATATTGACAAGTGTATTATATATGTAATGATATTGCAAAATGAAAGCACTGCTAAAAGCAATTGATATCAAAATGTATGTGCACAGACTGTTGGCTGATTTTGGTAACTACAGCTAAAATGGGAAACTCATTCGAAAAAACTTAAGTGACTTTATATAGAAAGATTTAAGACATAAAATTTTATTAATTACAGAATGATTTAAGTTTCATGAGAGGAATCAAATGAAGCATGAAAGCATCTTTTGTGTATAAGGCAGTGTGGTTAAAATGACTGAGCATTTTCTGCATTGAGAAGGGCTGATAGTTATTTCCTAACTGACATTCTGCTGACGGGAAGAATGTGGGTAAACTAGGAAAAGCCCAAGACATGCTAATGAAAACATACCATGCCTTTTTGAAAGACAGCATGTCATATTAAGAACATACTATTGATAAAAATATAAAAGTCATATCACAAGGCACAGTGAAGATACTGTTAAAGGCACCCTGGCTTTAGACTATATTGCAGCTGAGGTCTTGTAAGTATGGCCACACATTTCTGCAAATCTTTTAATAGTGCTACATCATTAGCTGTATTACTACCACCTGACTCTGTATGGAAATGAACAGAGAGCTCCACTTTATAATAAAGGAAATAGATATGAGGTTTGGATTATCATCCTATTAGCCTGACTTCAGCTCTAGGCAATGCATTGAACACTAACATTGACATCATGAATGAAAACGGAAATAAATTGGCTTTAACGGACATTTACCAACATTGATTTACAAAATGCAAATCCACACCTACCATCTTAACATAATTTTATGACCAAATTTCTGTGGTCTTAGATCTAGATCTACCTGCAGGTGTCATGTTTAGATTTGACAAGTTCTTTGATTCCTTGCCTCATTCTGCTAGTCTCAAAGCCGTGGGTTATGTGACCATTAGCCCATATATAATTAGGTGGATTAAGTCATGGCTGACAGGAAGATCTTCAAACTGTAGAAATACATGGTACAGGATCAGGATAGCTAAAAATTAAGATGGGTGTTCCTCAACAGTCACATTTGGGACCCACAGTTTTTAATACTGTATTTGAATCAACTTCACAAAACAAACATTGTTGGCTTAGTAAACATTTTTATGATTTTTTGTTTAAATTTCTAGTGAAAATGATATTTCTATTATCAATATTTATTTGAAAGAAAAAGGATTCTTGGTTGAATTGATAGGCTTTAATTTAGTACTGACAAATGGTGTTTTGTGTATTTTAGCCGACCTACATTTGTTACTCCAGTTTCCTTGTCATCAACAACATTAAAACAAGTCTAAACCTTTAAGGATCTGGGTAGTCTAATCATCATAACCATCAATTATGCCTGATTGCTGCAGTCTCTCACACAATCCACCCATCACTCTGCTGGATGCCCTCATTTCCTCTTGCCTTCTTCCTCTCTGTCCCAAATCTTCTTTACCAGAGTCTTCTGCTTTCCTGCATGTGTTTGAACCACTGTAATCTGTCCTCTCTGACCTCCTCTGCAACTGGAGCTACTTGGACTTCTGCTCTGATGTCCTCATTTCTTTATCTGTCCCACAGTGTGCATCTCAGGCACTTCATCCCCATCACCTCTAGCTTCCCTCTCTGCCTTCACTTCCCATGTTTCTGTACCATACAGAAGTACTGATCACAGCACTGCTTTGTGCACCTTACTTTTCAGCTTCTTTGGCATTCTTCTGTCATACATTACCCCTGATACTCTTTGCCATTTGGCTGCAGTTCCTCTGATTCTAGTTCCAACCTCCTCATTCAGACTTCCCTTCTCATTAACTACCCCTCCCAGGCACTTGAAGCTGTTAACCTGTTCCACTAGTTTCCCTTCTATCTCAATTCTGAGCTTCTTCTGATTATTCCCATTTCTAGTCATTACCAGTAGGGTAGCTGGAGGGGGCAAGAGGGTCAACTGTCCTGGGCTCAAAGTGTTGGGGTGGACATGATAAGCCAATCGCTCTTTAATCTATACCTGCTTTTAAAATCCAGTATTGCAGTTGCCATCAAACTTGAGTGTTTTAGCACTCCCTAGTGTGGTCTAAACTGTAGTGTTTACTTTATTATAGAAGCAGCTTGCCAATGTTTAACTTATTTATTTATTTCATTAAAACCTGATCACTGAAGTACTCCATGTAGAGTATAAGCTGTAGCAACTGCTTGCTACCTTCTAGCAAGTAGTTTCTTACAGTTTAAATGTAAAAATAATCATTTTTCCAAAGTAAAACCTAAGCTGTAGCATTCCAGACTTGGTATAAAATGATTGCTAAATTTGTAGTAAGCAGTTTGCTACAGTTTAAAAGAAAAATATTTCTTTCTTTTTTTTTACCCAAAAAATGAGAGGATGAAGGGTTGGGAGCAGGACACAAGTGAGACCTGAATGATTCCTGCCTTGGTAGCCAAACATGAGAACGTGGGGAACGTGGACCTTTTTTAATGTGTAATGATCCTCGTCATAAATAGTTCATATACTGCATTCCTTACATTTTTTATTAGTTCATTACCCTTCCATTGGGCTACTTGAAGATAAGTTCTGGGGTCGCTTATCATAGAAATCATCATTTTATGACAGTCTGCTGTGTCTAACACAACAATGGCCCCTCTTTTGTCTGCTGGCTTTACTATTATAGCATCATCATGTATACGTTTTTGTAACCCACTTTTCTCTTCGACCGTTGGGTTGTGGAAGCATTTAATGTTACTACAATTTCTTAACTTAGTAACATCCATTTCACACAGCTTTGTAAAGGTTTCCACTACCGGATGTGGTAGTGGGATAAAAATATTGGTCTCTTAAAAACGTTCAATGCCTGTTCATTGTTGTTGTTTCTGAAGATGTTCTTTAGTGTTACATTTCATGCAAAGCATTTCATATAAATGACAAATTCACTTAATTTCGAATGAGGGGCTGGTATAAAAGAAAGCCCTTTTATTCAACACACTAATCTGCACTTCACTCAGTTCACAACTAGAAATGTTGACCACAAGAGAGCAATTCATACCATTAGAAGTTAATTCACATTCTTGTAACCACAGACTGGAACAGCTGCAGTAGTTGAACACGTTTATTCACAATACAAAGGTACAAAAGATAAAAACATTGCAAATAAAAACTTGACATTGCCAGGTGGTTCTAGACAATAAACATTATAGTACAAAGTAGGGTGGTGGGATGGGAACACTAGGAAACAAGCAGTGATGCAGACATCCTACAGAAAGGCCTCACTGAGACCAATGGCCTTAAGCTTAATGCCAAAAAATGCACCGTCACCCCCTTTGGGAAAAACTCAGTTCCCACTAATTACCATATAGATGAGAGCCCACTGAACACTGAAGGTGTTATAAGAGATCTGGGATACAGGTTGACAGCAACCTCTCCTTTGACAAACACATTGCCAATGTGGTCAGAAAGTCCTTCTATGTGGCACATCTCATTAGCAAGGGTTTTGCATCCAGGACGAAAGAGGTCATCATCTCTCTCTACTCTTCCCTCATTAGGCCAATCATCAAGTATAATGCCCCATTTGGATTATGCCTCACTAGACACATGCAACAGCTGGAAAGGCCACAAAAGTATCTCACAAAGAGGATCCTAGGCTTTAAACACATCCTACATGGACAAACTCAAAACCTCCAGCTATTCTCTGTCTCATATGGTATACTAAGAGGGAATTTCTGCTTGACTTACAAAGCCATTTCTGACCCAGCTCTATTAGAAATGCTACATCTGAAGAAATCGCAATCCCTCCACACCACACACTCCAGAAACCTCATCCTCATTACCACAATCAAAAGAGCATGCTGGAGGGACAGGTTCATAACCCAGAGACTGCCCATGCTCTGGAATAGACTTCCCATACATGTCAAGCAGAGCACCACACTGGCCCTCTTCAAGAGAAATCTTGATGAGTGGATGGGAAATAGAAAACTCATCCTGGGGATCACTGCAGTGGCTCTACTTGATAGATGCATTGGGAACTAACATCGGGCGGCACAATGCCAGGGTATTTCTATCGGCTAGGCTTGCAAAGGTCATTTCAAGGGTTACTCTACCTTACATGGAGTAGTACACAGTGCTTTTGTCCAGCTATGTGATAACATTCTTGTTATGTATTCCTATTAACAAGGGTGGTCAGAAACTCTATCAGTTGCCAACATTATACATTTAATGAAGAATTCAGATTTTCTCACTAGCAGCAGTATGTAATGAAATTTTTCTTCAACTGTCCAGAACCAGACAAACTGGCTAACCTTAGCCATTAATATTGCTCAAAGACAACATGTGTTGAGATGACCACCTAGAGTACTCTCTTTTTAATACTCTATTCTTTCCTGCTAATTTATCACATAATCTTTGTCCAGTCCCTCACTGGTGTCTTTTATTTTTTGGCTTCAGAACTCATTCTGTTTCTCGTCTACCTCTACAGACATTATCACATGCATTTTAAATGATCTATTGTCTTAACGTCAAATTACTTTCACATTTAAAATTCAGACAGACTTTCATCTTGAATCATATAATAAATTTTTAGTGTCATTTCTCACATTCTTTTAAATTAATACCCAGGATCTTATATGCCCTTGTTCAACAACATTCTTTCCCTCCACATCCCAAAAGCATCCTAACAGGATTGAGGGAGTCATTGGCACCTTATATTTACTATTGACAGTTTTTATAATTATACTTAGGGCCATTTCATAGCTCATAATGTATGATAAGCATCATCCACCTTACTGATACCTGCTAACCTAACCTGCCCCTAACCCTAACCTGCATTAACCACAACTCTATACCCAGCCTTAGAAAAACACTTCCCTTAACACTTCCACTGTACATGTTCAACATAGAACATGCAAAGCCTACACATCTACACTCTCATGCATTATCCCCTTACCTAACCCTAACATGCATACACTTGTACTAACACACACAAACTCTGCCAGTCACCCTAATCTCCACACACACACACACACACACACACACACACACACACACACACACACACACTTACTTTAAACACCCATGCATTTGATGGGTCTAGGACTATTCACTGAAAGCATATTTCACTGAAACACATATGACTGTGCACAATTGACTGAAAGCTCAATTCACTGAAAATACAATTCACTGAAATACATTTCACTGAAAGTTATATATGGCCTTTTCTCCACTGTAGTGAGATCCTGGAGTTAGTATATATAGTAAGGGGGGGGGCACTGGCCCCCACATCAGGGGGTGTGGCAGGCGTAGCCTCCCACCTATTTTAAATATTTTGAACTATATACATGGATACTTGCAATTCCAATAAATTACTCTTTTCTGAACTTAATATATATCCAAACTATGTGGGGGGCTATGCCCCCACACTCCCCGGTGTGGGGGTGGTGCCCTCCACACCTCCCTTACTATATATACACTAACTCCAAGGTCACACAACAGTGGGGAAAAGGCACTATATAACTTTCAGTGAAACATGTTTCAGTGAATTGACTTTTCAGTGAATTGAGCTTTCAGTGATTTGTGCACAGTCATTTGACTTTCAGTGAAATGTGCTTTCAGTGAATAGTCCTAGACCCGCATTTGATATCTACGTTCGACATTCAGATCTGTGACACTGCTGGCCCAGCAATCTGGAATTTTGTAAACAATACTATGTCATTTGTGAATATTGATATTATGTTATGTACTGAGCCTTAAGAATGTAACCACAGCATCCCCTGATGGAACATAGAAGATTAACTTGCAAAATTTAAGAATAGGTTTAAGTTACTTTATTGCTATGGACCATAAACAAGAGATGTTATCTCTCAATTTCAATGCAGCAAGGAGACAGGGTGTCTAGAGCTAGAAATTTTTCTATTGTCTTGAAAGAAAAGTAATTAGTAGGGTAACCCAACAGTAAAATGTGATATTGATTTAAGAACTCTCTCAGAGAGAGACTGTGCATTTTGTATGTTGTCTTGGACCTAGCAAGAATATCCACTCATCATCATCATCATCTGCATTTGCCTGTCTGTAAGTAAGATTTAGGGCATTGTATCTCTTTAGATATAGATAGGAATATAGTAAAGATTATTTTAGATATTTTTTGCATTTATTTGAGACTGTCCTGCAATGTTGCTTTAAAATATTTCCTGTGATTTTGAACTCTGAAGTAACTGTGTTTGTTTATTTAGTATTGTTTTGTTCTTTTATTATTTATTATTAAATATATTTAAACCTATCTTTGTGGCTGATATTTGTAAGGCATATTTAAGCTGTTAGAGAACTTACATATGTATTTGGTCACACCGTACAGGCCATTCCTAAATAGCCTTCCAAATCTTGTTCAACACTACCATTTGGATAATAGTAACATTACACAGTAGGATCAGACACCCTTTGTAAGGGCCTTATAGTAGCTGATAAAGAGTGGTTGGGGGCAGTGATAACTGCCTTATAGTCTGGGCAGAAGGGAGCATAGCTAGAAAACCTGTGCCAGCCTTTTCCTCATGTGTGTATGTTTGTATATCAGTCAAATCTCAAAGTGTGTGTGTGTCAGCTACTTGGGCAGGAACACGAAGCATGAAGCACTGGTTGGACAGTGAGGGTGGTGGAGGATTTGGCTTGACCACTTGGCTGAGATCTCAATCCTATAGCTCTGCTAGTGGGGAATCTTAGTGGGGATCTGGAGAAAAAGGCAGAAACCAACCCCAAACTGACTATGTTCTCTGTGTGCTCTTGAGGGAAATTGTACTTTACTGTGTGTGTACTTGTCATTTTCCCATTGTGTACATCCCTCACTGTGGCCAGTGGTGAGGATTGAGGCTCCTTGATTACTGGGCCAGTGCAGGGAAGTGACAAGAGTATACACAACAAATGTTTGACTGTTTAAATGCAACCTATATACTCTATATTAATATATATATATATATATATATATATATATATATATATATATATATATAAATCTACATCACAAGCTCAACGTTTCAAAATTTTGTCACAGTAAGACTGAAAGAAATTGTAATAAAGAAAATAAAAACAAAAAATTGTTTTACTTCTTTACAAGAGGGAAAGCCCCCCCCCCCCGCAACCACACACCCCCTGCTAAATAAATATACCAACTCCAAGATCGCACTACAGTGAGGAAAAAGGTAAATTTCCCATTCTGTGCTGTAAGGCAATATCCATTCAAAATTTCAAAACTTTGATCTTATCGTCTCAACCATTTGCAGTTCGAAGTTTTGAAACTTTGAACTTGTGAAGGAAATATATATATATATATATATATATATATATATGGGTCTAGGACATTTCACTGAAGGCACATTTCACTGAAACTCAAATGACTGAACACAAATCACTGAAAGCACAATTCACTGAAAACTCAATTCACTGAAACACATTTCACTGAAAGTTATATATGGCCTTTTCCCCACTGTAGTGCGACCCTGGAGTTAGTATATATAGTAGGGGGGGTGTGGGGGGCACCGCCCCCACATATTATGAGTACATATTATGCTCAGAAAAGATTAACATATTGGAATTGCAAGTATCCATGTATATAGTTCAAAATATATATGCCCCCCACACCCCCCTTACTATATATACTAACTCCAGGGTCGCACTACAGTGGGTAAAAGGCCATATATAGCTTTCAGTGAAATGTGTTTCAGTGAATTGAGTTTTCAGTGAATTGAGCTTTCAGTGAAAAGTGCACACTAATTTGACCTTCAGTGAAATGTGTATTTAGTGAAATGTCCTAGACCCATATATATATATATATATATATAATATACATATATATATATATATATATATATATATATATATATATATATATATATATATATATACACACACACACACACACACACACACACACACACACACACACACACACACACACACACACAAACTCTGAATCACTGGATCACACAGTAGGTTATATACCATGACACTGGATTTATAGCATCTATGCTTAGACGTACAGTCTCTATTCCAAGCATCACTCCACAGAATTTCAACATGAACATGTTTAATACCTAATGGCCTTCAGAGTTTGTCATAGATATCTAATATTACAACTGGTGATTTACTGCTACTGTATACAATCAGAATTATAATTTATTGCAGTCTGTCATATGCTGTTAAAGACTCTTAACAGGGGTTGTTGAGGAGATTGTCCCAGGTGCATGCAGTCGAAAGGGTAAGATCAATTACTTTTCTGAGGTACCATCACTCCTTAACTGGAAGTGGAAGTTATCTTGGTATGCTCTTTATAAGCCAATATCATGAATTTGCAGTTGCCTTAATGTGTAAATAACAGTGTGTGGACAGCAAAGAGCTATTATGTATGTACACAATTTGCTATGTTTGCACACTTAATTCTGTAAAAGTAATGGCACTTTCATTCATACAATGTAGCAAAGAAGTAGGCTGTTCGTGACTATTTTCCTCAGCTTTGGCTAAAGAACTTTTTTTTGGGTCCTCACCAACTAACCTAACTGCAGTTCGGTGCTATCATTTTCATGATACTATTCAAACCCAGTTAGGGTCCCTTCTTCCTCCAGTGTCTCATGGTTTCATTTGTATTTTCCTGTCAGGTTCTATTGTTATAAATGTTCTAATTAAAACATATGGAGAAAAACAGAATTCATTTCTATCACATAGTGATTTATAACAGCTAGGTGACAAGTAATCATCATCATCATCAACAGCAGCAGCCCCCCTTTTTTCCCATTTTTCTACATGGTGTCGAGGTATCGTATTAACTGTCGCCAACTCCCTCAATTCAGTGCCACACTCCTGCCTTCTTCAACACTCATGCCTGACTGTCACAGATATTCTTTCACACAGTCCATCCCCCTCTTTGCTGGATGTCCTTGCTTCCTCTTACCTTCTTCCTGTCTGTCCCAAATCTTCCTCACCAGATTGTCTTCTGCTTTTCTACACATATGCCCAAACCACCGTAATCTGTTCTCTTTGATCTTTTCTGCAATTGGAACTACTTTGGCTTCTGCTCTTATGTCCTCATTTCTTCATCTGTCCCACAGTGTGCATCCTATCATGTTTCTCAGGCACTTCATTTCCATTACCTCTAGCTTCTTCAACTGTTCTGCCTTCACTGCCCAGGTTTCTGTACCATACAGTAGTACTGGTCGCACCACTGTCTTGTACACCTTACTTTTCAGCTTCTTTGGCATTCTTCTGTCATAGACTACACCTGATTCTTTATGCCACTTGGTTGCAGCCCCTTTGATTCTAGCTTTGACCTCTTCATTCAGACTTCCCTTCTCCTCAACTACTCCTCCCAGATACTTGAAGCTGTTTACCTGTTCATAGGTTCATAGGTTCATAGGTGGGTACTAGGCTATCGGCCCAAGGGCCTATGTTCCACTATCTTCCCTTTTATCTCTATTCTCAGCTTCTTCTGATTTCCCCAATTTGCTGGCATTACCGCCGTCTTATCTGTGCTTAGTTTCATTCCATGTGCCTCCAGTATTGCATTCCATTCTCCTATCCTTTGCTAAAGTTCTGGCTCAGAGTCTGCCTGCACTGCCACATCATCTGCATACAGCAGCTTTGTTGATCCCGCCCCTCCAACCTGTTTTCTAATGTAGTCCTTCACCAGTATGAACAACAGTGGGCTCAGAGCTGAACCCTGGTGTACACCCACTTCCACTGGGAACTCCTCTGTGAGGCCGAACACTGTTCGTACTTGAGTCACTGGGTACTTGTACTTAGCCTGCACTAATTCTACCAATGTTTCTGGGACTTCAAACCACTGCAGTACTTCCCAGATCAGCTTTCTTGGGACCTTGTCATATGCTTTCTCCAAGTCTAGGAACGCCCAGTTGGACTACTCACCTCTAGCTTCTTCTCAAGTATTTGCCTCATTGCAAAGATCAGGTCAGTTGTGTTGCATCTTGATCTGAATCAAAACTGCTCATCTCCCATCTTACATTCTACTACTCTACGTATCCATTTATCAATCACCCTCTCCAGAACTTTCATGCAATGTGATAGGAATTTGATGCCTTTGTACTGCCCACAGTTGTGGATGTCCCCTTTGTTCTTGTACACCGGCACAAGTATGTTTATTCTCCAGTCATATTGGATATGCCTTTCTCTCCACACTGCAATTAGTACCCTCAGGAGCCATTTCTCCCCTATCTCATCCAATATCTTTATCATATCTGCTGTGACTTCATCTGAGCCTGCTACTTTCCTTGACTTCATCTTCTTTAGTGCTGTTCTTACTTCTTCTAGGATGGGCTTCACTTCTTCTCTCATTGTAGCCTGTTTCTGGGGCAGTACAGCTTCTGTGGGGTTATCTTCATTCTGAAGCCGCTGGAAATACTCCTTCCATCTGCCTTTGATGTCTTCTGGGCTGGTGAGCGGGTTATTGCTGGCATCCCTTATCAAGGGTGTCTGACTATCTTCTTTATCTTTCTGTCTTTGCCTTGCAACCTGATATAGTTTCTTTGTGCCCCTTACTGAGTCACTTTCCA